>NC_056739.1:355085660-355170660 GCF_019279795.1 Protopterus annectens
GCTGATTTCCCAGAGCACCACATATTATACAAGAGCACAGACCAAAATATGAGGCAAAAATCAGAGATTGTTGAGACTTTCTATGTTTCCCCCACTACCCATCTAATTTTCTTGCTGAAGAATTCTGGACAAAGCCCCAAAACCAGCATAGTACAATTAACACTAGCATACATTTTCTGAAAAATATAAAGTTTGAAACTCGTGTCTGTCATCATTTAGTAATTTCAAACATGTTTTTCCAGAAAAACAGATTTTTATGAGAAACCGACCAAAAATATGAGGCAAAAATCTGGTAATTTGCCAAAATTCTCGACAGATAAAAGGTACAGTGCAGTGCACTGATTTATTTTGTCAGACCACAGCTGAAAGTTTATAGGCACATGCTCCCCCCAAAAAAAACAGTCAAAAATATGATCAGAGCTTATATACCTCCATGAGTGAGGTCACAAGGAGCCAAAACAGCAGAACAGAAAGCCTGAAAGAAAATAAACATTCTGAATTAATTTAAAAAGTTTTTTCCTGTTTTTAGCTGGGGAACTGCAGTCCAGCTGCCAGTACCACAAGCCACCCATGATTTTAAAATCTATCATTTCAGTGGAAACCTCTTTATTTTAAATGTCAGACCATTTATGAGGCATGAGGCTCTGTGCCCTTTTATGCTGATCTGCTGTCCAAGCTACACTGTGTATCTACCAACCGAAAACTATAACAAACCTAGTGACTCCTGCAACATCTAGAGCAAGACTATTGATTTGCCGGAGAGCCTACGGCCTACTTCTCAGGAACCAGCTTGAGATTAGTGGTGCCATATGGTAACAGAAGGAGCAGAAAGACATTGGTTTTTATCTGTGTGTACTTGCAGTGAGACCAGCACTAGTAGTAGCCAGGTAGTCATTATGCAAATTGTCGATGAACTTAAGGATCCATCTAGTCTATTCTTATGGTAAATTGTCAGATTAAGTAGTTAGTAACTTATCCGATCACTGACTGACCCTTGTTAACAAGGTTTCAGTCTGCTTTGCCCTCTTCTGTTGCTAGCATGTGTGCAGTAGTGATTTTGGGGCAGTGTAACAGCTGCTTCATGGTTACTTGCAATCCTTCTTATCCTGCACTGATACGACTTGTTGAGATGTGAAAGTGCTCAGTTTGAAGGCCAGCCTCTCCCATAAGTAAGCAGCTTTGCCACCACATCACAGCCATTCAACACTAGATCCTTCTATGTGGCTCACTAAGCCTCCTACACACTGCTCAGACAAGCCTCAGTCATGGAGTACCATATCCACCAAAACATCATCAGCTGCACCTTCACCCAACCTAAGAAAAATTGCTATGGTTCTGAGCCTACAATCATAATGTGTCCAGAGGCTGTGGCCACATGGCAATGGTCTAGTAATATGCAATGATGACTTTCCCCTCAGAAGGTTGAGCAGAGGCATGGTCATGGCCATCTGTCTTTTGATGTCAGAATTCATGAAATGATGAAAGTCATTAGTTTCCTCCACCCCAAATATGAATATGACCTCACAGGTTGTAAGGATGAAGAACCTTAAAATCTCCACTCCAAGGGAAACATTGAGAGACATGGATGAGCTCTCTTTGTACAAGAATGAGGCAAGAAAGACACCTCTCTTGATTCAATGCCACTCTCCTATCTTTTTCATCAGTCACGCCTGTCTGTTGTAAATCTTCTGTCATGCAGTCCTTCCATCACTTTGCTGGATGTCCTCGTTTCCTCTTGCCTTTTTTCTTTCTCTCACAAGTCTCCTTCATCAAATCATCTGCTTTCCTACACTTGTGCCCAAACCGCTGTAATTTGTTCTACTTGAGCATCACTGCAATTGCTGTTTTAGCTTCTGGTCTAATGTCATCATTTCTTCATTTGTCCCACAGTTTGCATCCTATCAGTCATCTCAGGCACTTCAGTTCATCATCTCTAGCTTCCTCATCTGCTTTGCTTTCACTGCCTAGGATTGTGTTCCATATGGAAGTACTGGACTGGTCATACCACTGTTTTTCAGCTTTTTATACATTCGTTTGTCACATACTGCACCTGAAACTCTGTGACAATTGGCTGCAGCCCTTCTGATTCTAGATTTGACTTCCTCATTCCAAGTTCCCTTTTCCTCAACCATCCTTCTCAGATACTTGATGCTGTTAACCTGTTCCACTATTTTTTCTTCTATCTCTGTTATCAGCTTCTGATTGTCCACCTTTGCTGGAATGAAAACTGTCTTGTTTCTCTACAGTTTCATCTCATGTGCCTTCAGTTTTGCATTCTATTCCCCTGTTATTTGCTGAAGTTCCATAACAGAGTCTGCTTGTAATAACATATTGGCTGCATACAGAAGTTGTATTTATCTGTCCCCAATACCTGTTTGCTACTGTAGTTGCAGTTAAGAAAATAGTTCTGTCTCATCCTTATACAATTACCAAAGATATATTCTTTAAGGCTAAGGATAATCTTTCTGTTTTACCAAAATAATTACCTGTCTTATATCCTCAGGCCTAAGGATGTCATAATCCCCATCTATTATTCCCTCATCAGGTCAATTAGAGAACAGTTTGCATGTTTTGATAACTCCCCTTTCCAAATGTCTTGCCCCATCTAAAAAAACTGCAGCACTTTTAGCTAAAAAAAAAAAAAAATCAAAGGCCTAAGTTCCTTTAACTACAGAGGGAAACTAAAAACCCTATTTCTTTTCTTGTTTTCTCTCTCATACCAGCTCCTACTTGGTAATTTCCTATCGTACTATATGTCTGCTGCTTCAGATCAATTGGTAATACTAAACCCACTGCAGAGACCTCACCCTTCATCATAACATAAACAAGAAGCAAGAATAATTAGTACCCCCGACATTACTGTGTTCTCTTATTATCATCTTGACTCTTATCTGCTGGTATGTCTCACCAGTATTGCTGTGGTCGAAAAGCAGTACTCTACAGCTGTCTCCACTTCCCCTTAATTTCCATTTTTATGTCCATGTTGTCAGCCTTTCCAAGACATTCTTAAGGTTCTCCCATTCTCCACTACTGATCCTATCTATGTTCAACAATGAGCTGGTTGATACTGTTTCCTGTTCCTGCAAATAGGCCTTAAATGAAAGCAGGGAACAGTATCAGTCTACAGTCTGACCCCCTCTAGTACACCACTAGTTAATATCAGCTGCCTCACAGCAGCTCTTGCTCTGTGGTGTAATGGGATAAAACACCAAGTACAGCCAAGATGACCACAATTCAGCTATCAGCATAGACACTGGAAGAGGTGAGTGGGAGGAAGAGGAGTGTGCCTACCAAATGTTGGTTTACCTATCCCTGGGCAGGAGGTAGTCCTTGTCACTCACTTACAACTATGTAAGTGAAGGTTTAGTGATTGCAGAGCAGAGTTTGTGATGTGTCTTTAAGAAGCATAGCAAGTGATGAATGTGCATGTGTAAATACCAGGCAAGTGTTGTACCTAGTGCCATTTTGAAAGTGCAACCAGAAAGTTAGCATGTGAGAATGAATGTAGTTAGTTTGTATATAAGTTACCTAAGTTTAAGTTAATAGCTATAACTGTAAAGTGTTTGCATATAATAAAACTGCTTGAACAGAACCCATGAAGACTTGTCTATTATATCGAGACAAGATGAGTGACATGGTATCAGAACTGGGATTCCAGAGACTGATATTTGGAGACACGAGGTGCAGAGATAGCAGTGAAGGTAAACTAAGAGAAACAAGCAGGAAAAAGAGCCAGGTACTGAAAACTTACATGAACAGTTTACTTTATAAAAAAGGTAAAATGGAGTATTACAAGGGCACAAACTGAATTATTAAACAAGCACGAGGCCCAAAAGGTTTATTAATTAAACAAAATGTTTAAGATTAAGATATTAGGCAAAATAAGTATGCTTAAAGCAAAACGAGTGTGTTCAAAGCAAAACGAGTGTGTGTAAAGCAAAATGGGCATGTTTAGAGTAGAATGAGCACAAGAAAAGTACAGTGGGCATGAAAAGCAAAGCAAACATTATTATCATTCAACTGTACAAAGTACAGCTGAATGAAATTTCGTTCCTCCAAGCTCATGCACGATAACATCACATCACATCACAACACAACAACATGTAACAGTAAAACAGTTAAACAACACAAGAACAGTCAAGAGCCAACCGAAGATCAACAATATCTCAAAAATTCTTATTTTTCCATCAGTGTAATTGCTGCTGTCTGCAGTCAACCACCTCTACATTTCTGACTATCCATATTAACGTTCTACTCCAGCAAACAACCTCCTTCCGATCCCTCTGATCACAGTCTTAGTCACTTTTACCTGCAGGCCCGACTGGCCTCACTGATCAAAATCTTCCACAGCAACCACCAAGTCTTCCTCTCAGCTGACACCACAGACCAACATCCAAACCATCTTTTTTCGCCATATTCCGTTAATCCTCACCACTGTATTCAAGAAGTCCAGTTCCAAAATCAACAAAATTGCCTTTCCCGTACTCTGTATTGGCTCGATCACTGTTGCAGGCCAACTTCCACCAATCCATGCTATTTTGTTATGAAAACAAGCAAAACTGACAGTATTTCACATTACAACATCACCAACATTCTCACGGCAAAGTCCACTTACTATAGAACAAGAAGCGGACTCACCTGCTGAAAAACTTTACCCAAGACACAAAAACAGCAAGTGCATATTGGGAGTCGGAGAGGCCACTGCCATAGTCATTGCCACCCTCTTCCCATTGAGATCTCTAATGATCTTCCCATGGAGATCTCTAATGAACAAAATGAATATAGCAAGGTTATTGGTAAAGTGCTGTTGTTTGGCATAACTATGACTTTGTATTTTATCAAGGACATAACTAGAGTTATTCGAAGCATGTAAAAGTGCTTACAGTATGTGCTTATTGCTGTGCATTTATTCCGAAGAGTTTATTTGTGTGCAAAGTGCAACTAGTTCATAAAGTACAGTCAAAGTACTGCCATTTCGAAAAGTTTCTTGTGCTGGGTGCGTCTATTGCAAAGCGGCGCCATTACAGAGTGTTTCTTGCACTGTAAAGAATTATTTAGCAAAGTACCACCATTTTGGGGAAGTTTCAGTGTGCTGTGCACTGTTTATTTGCAAAGTGCAGTTACTTAAAAATGTTTCTTAATCTGAGCTTCTTCTGCACAATTCATTCCCACCATTCAGTTATTTGAGATGTTTCTTAAAATGATGATAAATGACTTTTGCTGTATGAAAATTTTGAGACTGTTAAAGAGTCTGAGAAACTTATTTCGCAAAATTCAGTCATTCAGAGGCTTGTTGTGCCACTGGGCAAAGTTCTGGCATATGTGTATGTGTGTGTATTCATGCATATTTTTAAAAAAATCCTTCACTTGTATATGTTAGTATGGCAGATGGACATAGAAAGCCCTCACCACTTGTATTTGACCAGAATATTGCAGAGAATTGGAGAATATTTGAGCAAGAGTACAATATTTTTATACAAGCAGCTTATTCTGACAAAGATGCATGCACTGGGGCATTCTTTTTGCTAAACCTAGCTGAGTCAGAGACCACTGAAAGAGAGCATTCATTTCTGTATGCACCAGCAGTATATGAGGAAGAAGGTGAAAGTCACCATATTGTTGTACAGGCTTAATCAAGGGAAGACCCTGAGTGTTTGAAGTGCAAATTCAGGGAAATGTGCAACCCCCAGATGCATTTGTTTTACACAAGAGAGTGGAAACCAGAGGAAACTTTTGCAGTTTACATGACTGTCCTGAGAAACAAAGCAAAAATGTGTCATTTTGCTGATTTAAAAGATGAGATGATAAAGGACAGGCTTGTGTGTGGTATTTAAGAGTGCTGCTGTGAGAAAGATTTTTGTTTCATGACAGTGATTTAACATTGAGTAAAGCCACTGAGATTTGCCAAATTCATGAAATTAGAGAAAAATACATAAGTATGCTTACAAGTGACAAGAGTATGATTTCATCAGGCTTCAGAGCAAATGTAGATAGCATACAACACGTGGCAAACAGAAGCAGGCTAAGCACATGGCAGCCACAGCCCCTACTGGTTCACCAGGGAAACCACATAGTTTTCCAGGGTCTACTTTAGAACAGCAAATGATCAGATGATCGAACGCTGTTAGAGTGAACACTACATGTCGAACCAGCAAAATAGCGAACGGCCGGAAAAGCAATTTTTTTCCCAGGGAAAGAAATCGCTGGGCCGGCCATCTGGGTTGTGCCATTTCCTCCACTGTAGTGCGATCTCAGAGTTGGTATATTTAAGTAGGAGGTGTGTGGGGGGTACAGCCCCCCACATGGGTGGTGTGGGATGCAAAGCCCCCCACTTTATTTAGTGTTTAGTGCTTTTTTTTTTTTTTTTTTTTTTTTTTTTTTTGGGAACAGCGATTTTTTTTCCCTGGGAAAAAAATTGCTGTTCTGGTTGTTCACTGTTTTGGATTTTCGACATTTAGGGGACGATATAACAAAGTTCGATCATCTGAACATTCGTTGTTATAATATAGACCCAGTTTTCCAGCTAGTTCTAGGAAAGGAGCAGGCTCAGTGCAGTACAAGCATGAGTCAGCAAAACCCAAATCTAGCTTTAATGTTAACTGTCGCAATTGTGGTGCAAATCACTAGTCTAAAAGAGAAAAAATGCTTAGCATTTGGTCAGTAATGCCACTAGTGTAAAAATGGAACCATTTTCAAAAGTTTTGCAAGTCAAGTAAACCTCACACAGTTACAAAGAGAGGTCACAAAAAAGCAAACTGATCAAGTGGAGCTGCAGCAGTCCACTTTCTATGTAGATGGTATATCAGTAATTGGTGAAAGGGTCGATGCAGTGAATTTGCTGGCAAGGAATAAAGTATTTTGTACTCCAGATCAATGGTAAATCCACCCAGCTCAGAGTAGACTGGTTCAAAGTGTAATGTTATGTCAGCAGACACATTTGCTAAGGTGAGAATTAATGAACAGCTCAATGTGGCTAGAAGTCCAAAACATGTTGCCTATGGAGGTGAAGAAATTCAAACCGAAGGCTCAGTAGTGCTTTCATGTTATTTGACTAAGAACTGTTAACAACTTGTTCTATGTAGTTCGAGGACCTGTGCAGTCATTATTGGGTGTCAGAGACAGTTTGAGAATGAATCTGCCTTCTTTTACCAAAGAAGCTCATCATATAAGCACATATCCTAGTTCAATTTTTCCTGAAGCCATTTTCTCGGAGTATGCTGATGTTTTCGATGACAAATTGAGGAAACTTCCAGTTGTGTATTCTATGAAGTTAGACTCAGAGGTCAGTCCAGTATTCAGACCAGCAAGGAAAGTTCCAACAGCTATGCAGGATAAAATCAAAGTTCAGTTGGATAAAATGGTGCAGCAAGGTGTGATTTATCCAGTTACAGAACCAACTGAATGGGTGTTGTCCATGGTAGCAGCCCACAAAAAAGGCTCAGACGAAATCAGAATATGTATTGACCCAAGAGATTTGAACAAAACATTAAAAAGACTGCATAATCCAATGTGTAAAGTCGAAGAGATCGCAGCTCTAATACCAAATACCATTGTTTTTTCTGTCTTGGATGTAAAAAGTTCATTTTGGCAAGTGATACTTGATGGCAAATCCTCACTACTGACAACTTTTGATATCTTGTTTGGCAGATATAGATTCTTGAGGATGCCATTTGGAATAAATTTTGCAAGTGAAGTCTTCCAGTGTGCAATGGAGCAAATTTTTTCAGGTTATCCTTGTGCCATAATAGTAGATGATTTATTATGACAGAAACCTTAAAAGAGTTCTAGACAGAGCACGTGAAGCAAACTTAAAGCTCAATCCTCTAAAATGCAAATTGAGACTACCAGAAGTTATGTATGTAGGTCATTTATTTACCAGCACTGGCTTAAGACCAGACCTGTCTAAGCAAGCAGCTATTCTTGAGATGTCAGCACCAGATAATATTCAAGCTCTACAATGTTTCTTGGCATGGTCAACTATCTAGGCAAGTTTATATCAGACTTCAGTGTGTTGACAGCACCTTTAAGAGAGATAACAAGTACAAATGTTACATGGTCTTCACTGGAACAGGACCAGAAGGCATTTGAAGACCTTAAGCAGAAAAATGACACCCCACCTACACTAACACACTATGATATCCATAAACCAGTCACTCTTTCCTGTGATGCTTCAAAATGTGGTCTTGGCGCAGTTATTCATCAGGAAGGCAGACCAGTAGCCTATGCAGCTAGAACACTTACCCAAACTGTGATGCAGTATGTTCAGATTTAGAAAGAACTTTTGACAATAGTATTTGCATGTTCAAAGTTTCATAATTATATCTATGGTCGAGCTATTCAAATTGAAACTGATCACCAACGTCTAGTTACCATTCTAAAGAAACCTATGCATTCCGCTCCTGCAAGATTACAAAGAATGATGCTCAAATTGCAAAAGTACAACTGCACAATGGTCTATACAAAAGGCAAACTTCTTTATCCATTGATGTGAAAAGTCAAAGTTTGTGCTGTTATTTTTTATTTTTTGTTTTATGTTTAAATAAAAGTAATTGATATTGGAATGAGGTGGCCTTTATTGACCCTGGAAAGCAACTGGAGTTTTTCTGGATTATTGGTGTTTGTGGACTTCAGTTTACTTCCACTTGTTTATTGGTTAAAACTTCTTTATCTGGCTGATACTGTATCCAGATTGCCCAGAAATACAACATAACAGCTTGATATAGAGAATTTTGACTTTGACATAATGGCAGTATGTCATTTTTCTACAATGAGACTTGATGAGCTGAGAGATCTTACAAAGACTGATCCAATTTTGCAAAAGCTCAACCACTACATTAATGCTGGATAGTCGTCAAAGAATCTAGTGTACCACCTGAAGTGCAATCCTATTTTCCTTACAGAGATGAGATGTTGATGGATGATGGCATTATTTTCAAAGGTCCTAAAATTGTTGTTCCTGTTTCCTTACACCATAGATATATACAAATTTTGCATCATGGTCACCCAGGTTCCAACTCTACCAAAAGATGGGTGAGAGAACTAGTATTTTGGCCTTCACTAGTGAAATACATTGATAAAGTACTTTCTTCTTGTCAGTATGCAATAGTACTAAAGCACAATTGCAAAGAGAACCACTTCAGCTAAGTCAAGTTCCTGAACGTCCTTGGTCAACGGTTGCCACTGACATATTCGAGTGGAACAATCAGCACTATTTATTATTGGTAGATTCTTATTCAAACTGGTTTGAGTTTGACTTACCACCTAATCTAACATCCACTACTATTATTACCAAGTTGAAACGTCATTTCTCAGTCCATGGTAGTCCACACAAAGTTATTTATGACAATGGTACTCAATTTACTAGTCAGTTGTTTCAGAAATTTGCAAGAGAATGGGACTTTGTACATGTTACTAGTAGTCCTAAATATCCACAGTCAAATGGTCTAGCTAAATGTGCAGTGCAGAGTGCAAAGCAATTACTTGAAGGGTCAAAGTATGACAATACTGCTATCTTTTTGAATCTACTTAATCTCAGAAACATACTCTATGATGATATACTTGGCTCGGCTGCTCAGAGACTTCTATCCAGGCAAACTAGAACAACATTGCCTATTAGTTACAGTTTATTGAGGCCTAAAGGTAAAAACAACAGAACCATCAGAGCCCAATTGTTTAAGAAGTGTTCTATCCAGAAGTCCAGTTGTTTCAAATCAAGCCGATTTCTTTGTCCATGGAAAGGAGGAGAGACAGTCAGGATACAAACAGTAAAAGGTTTCGACTGGATTGGTAAGGTAACAGGTGTGTGTACCGAGTTGAGATCCTACTTTGTAAAATCCGAGGGTATGGAGTACAGGAGGAATCGCAGGCATCTCCTTCCTGTAGCAGACTTGTTATTGCAGTGTATCGACTCTTAAGTCTCATAGTCACTCACACATCGTTCTTGTTCCAGAACATGTTGTACCATCTGATTCCAGTACTAAGAATGTTCCCGACACTTGAAGGTTGAACACTAAAGAAACGAGTCCAGTTGCTAAGTCTAAATCCCAGTTTTACATCACAAGATTTGGTTGTCCGTCTAGAAACAGGTATGAGATACACAGCAATTTGGACATAACTGTATATACGTACATAGTTTTGCATAATGAATGACAAAAAAGCTATTTGTACCTCTGGCATGTTAATTGATATCCTTTCTATCACATTTTCTAAAAAGAGGGAGGATGTAGAGCACAATGTGTATGTGTCTTTAAGAAGCATAGCAAGTGATGATCATGCACACATAAATAACAGGCACGTGTTGTACCTAGTTCCATTTTGAATGTGCTGCCAGAGAGTAAGCATATGAGAATGAATGTAGTTAGTTTGTATATAAGTTACCTAAGCTGAAGTTAACAGCTATAACTGTAATGTGTTTGCATATAATACAGCTGCTTGAACAGACCCTACGAAAACTCATCTATTATATTGAGACAAGACAAGCGACAGTGATCCTACGGCAGTGATTGTGGACCTTGTAGGTTGTGGATAGAAACTTGCACAAGCAGGAGGGCTGTGTAGGTATGGTGAGAGGGGTTTCCCTGACCCCCCCCCCCCATCTTGGACAGGGTTAAAGCTGTAAATAGAAATGCACTTATTGCAGTAAAGTTAGCCATGGCACAAAACACCTGTATGACTGTCTGGATAATGACCCCTCTGGTCTGTACTTGCCCCAGGCACTGGGATACCAAGTTCAAGCAGGTACAGAGGCAAAAAGAATACAGAAAAAATCCCTCCCACTGCATCCTTCTGTGTCCTTCCCTTCAACCACACGAATCCAGTCCCTTAGTGTCAGTCCTATGCCAAGCACATTCCTTTCTTATAGCGACCTTTTTTAAATGACTAAGTTAAAGGCTTTGGTGAAGTTAAGATAGTTGTTTGCTGGTGCTTTCTTATCAATTACTTCTATAACGGTGTCATAAACTGGGATCATGCTTGACTGGCATCTGTTTCTGGTCATGCTTCCATGTTGGTTCTTATTACAGTTTAAAGCAGAAAAATGCAGAACATGAAGAAAAGAAAATGATTTGTGCAGACAATAATGTATGTTCCACAAAAGCATGATGTACACAGCTGCAATGCCACCACCTCAGCCACAGGCAATAACAGAGGTGAAGGGTTTTATTTAAATTTTTTTTAAAAAACATCTTTATTAATTCATCACATTTTAAGATAGAATGTGAGTTCACATACATTAATAACAGTTTCTGTTACTGTTATAGTATACATACATGCTTTCTTTTTAACAATTTTTATTCATGCCAGCATTATATAAATTACTTAGCTCCTGCCTTCCTTTAAATGTCACTCACTCCTCCTCCTACTGTATGTTATTCTGCATATATTTTTCACTACAAATTCTATTTATTTCAATAAAAGGTGCTCCTTCCCCTGGAATTTAGAAGGGCACAGTGGTGGTGCTGCGGTAGCGTTGTCACCTCATAGCAAGACGTTGTCCCGTTCGATTCTCAGTTAGAGCGTCTTCTGTGTGGAGGCATACGTGAATGGGGCGTGCCTTCGTTGAAGGTTGTGCATCAGGGCTGGTAACCCGGTATGCAAAAATCCAGTACCAATCATCAGCGGACCGGAGTTCCGCTGTGGCGACCCCTAACTGGGAAAAGCCGAAAGACACAAACAAACAAATGCATATCAGTTTATACAACTGCAAGTAATGTGCTTATCTCAGGTACTTATAATAAAACTCACTCAATTTAGGGCAACATAAGTCATTAAATATCTGATTTGTATGGATAGAGCTGAAAGAAATGTTTACACTACACTGTCTAGAGAGTTAACTGTCATAAGTGGGGAGTCCCCTTTTGGAATACAAGTTTGCTGCATATTTACTATGGTTCACTGACAATCTATGATAATGGAAAATGTTTTAAACACTGATCATTTATTCTCTCCTTTCTTTAATTTAGCTTTTTGTTTAACAGACTCCTCTCATGCACCACACTTATTTTACACCCCAGAATGAGTCATGCTTCCACATTTTTGCCAGGAGGTTTAAATGACAGTCTGTTGCTCTGTAGAAACACACTACTGCAGCATACTGAATTATGCATGTAATTCACATTTTTTTCTAGGAATACCATATCAAGATGAGCAGAAGAGACAGCCCGAGGGAAGGGTATATTGAGGTGAATGGAACAGATTTATGACAGCAATAACTATCAACCTAGAGACTGTTAATCATGGCCACAGCTGCTAGAATGAAGGGAGTAGATGAAAAATACTATATGAGCAGCAGTAATAAAGATAGTTAATTTCCTTAATGAAACTGAGAAAGTAGAGGCTGAGGAAGTGGAAGTGTGGTAAGTGTAGAAAAGACACTAGGTGAGGTGGTGACTGCAAAATATAGGTGCCTTAGTGTGAACATAGAACACAGGAGCTTGATAAGTTACAAATAGCTAATTGAAGGGCATGTTGTAAACAGAATATATGTCAATATGTTGTTGAGTCATTTACACTTTAGCACATCATTTCAGGACATTAATATGCTATTCGTTTCACACTGCACAGCAAATGTTTGAGTCCTAGTCACTAATGTTTCAGCAATGGGTATTTAAGAGAACTGAATGGATATGGAGTCTGATATGATGTAACCCTGCATACCTACTTCAACTATTACTATTATTAGAAAGGAGCCATCGCATAATTCTCTAATGTAAATGTTGTGTTTCTTTACAATACTGTCACTCTTAAAGTTAGAAAACGCTGAGTTTTGCCTAATGTTTTGATTCACTGTAAAGGTGATAACGAAATTATTATTTATATATTTGTTTATTTATTTATTTATTACACAGCAATGGCACACACTGATTTCTAAATTACTGCTAACATCAAATTCAAACTAAAATGTGTTTTGTTCAGAGGGCCATAACTCTACCTTTAACAACAATAAGATTTGTTGGAAAATGTATGTTATTTAAGCTGTGATGATGTGAAATATTGCCAGCTATTCCAGGAGAAGTAGGGCAGTGGATGTGTAACATATGCCAGCATAGCTAGCTGGAGTTTTGTAAAGAATTACATGTCATTTGTGTATCAAAGTGATTAGTACCGGTGTTTGTGTTGAAAATTTATTTCTAAAGTTGCCTGTGTTAAAAATGTACCAATAGTGGGTCCTGCTGGACAGAAAAGAAGTATACTTGTGTGTCAGACTGTATGATAACTATTGAGATGAACACATTGTAATAGAGGATATGAACACACTGTAATAGAGGATAGTGGAAGAGAAGAGGTTAATCTCACTCCAGCTAACTTTGAAAAATAGTTTGAAATTAAATTACCTGGTATAAACCATAAAGATTGAATCTCACAGGTCTCAGTGCAGCCAGAGACAAAAAAATCCATACTAGGAAGTCTTCTGTATTGTCCTGGGGTGAACTAATTGCTACTCTAGAAAGGCAGAAGTTTGAAATTGCTTTATGGCTTCCAGAAGCTGCAGCAGATCTTAGCAAAGCTCTATGAGTGTTTTATGGCACATATTTGAGAGTTTCTGGATCAGTTTCTAGTAAAGGGGGGCAATATGGGAACCAAAGTCAGATGACCAGATGTATGTAATGTCATTCTATAATCCAGTACAAAAATTATGTTTTAATACTAGATGAGACTGAAGTCTCAGAGCAGTCTGTTTTTGAAACCTGACCAAGAAGGAAGACCACTCACCAACTTTGGCTTGCCTTGCTTTATTAAGTCAGATGAAAACAGTAATTACTTAGATTAGTCTGGAAAATATAGTGAGATTTTTTAAGTACTGTTTTTTTGTATCTGTGTGAATCTATCTAACTCTGTTATTTTCAATATTTCCTGTGATGAAACTCTGGTGTTTATTGTAAATAGATATTTAGTATTTTCATGTTATTTTATTATTTATTAGTAAATATAGTTAAAATTTTTATTGTGGCTGGTCCTTTAGATAATATTTTAACATTTGAGAGTACTTATATTTATTTGGTGACATTGTGGCTGCTCCTGAAAGCCTTGCTGTTTGGTCAACATTACTATTTTAGTATTAATTTCAATCAGTATAATTGGGTACCTTTGTAAGAGCCTTAGAGTAGCTGGCTTTGGAGTGTCAGTTGGTAGTAATTATCTTATAGTCTGGCCAGAGGGGCATAGCTAGTAAATCTGTGTCAGCCTTTCCCAGGTGTGTGTGTGTTTGTGTGTGTGTGTGTGTGTGTTTGGGAAAATCAAATCTCAGACTGAGTGTGTGTGTGTGTGTGTGTGTGTGTGTGTGTGTGTGTGTGTGTGTGTGTGTGTGTGTGTGTCAGCTACTTGGAGCAGGGACACAGAGCCCTGGTTTCACAGAGAGAGTGATGGAGGACTTCGCTTGGACACTTGGCTGAAGACTCAAATCTACAGCTGTGCCAGTGGACAGTCTTAGTGGGGGCTTGGAGAGAGAGAGAGAGACATAGAGAGAGAGAGAGAGAGAGAGAGAGAGAGAGAGAGGGAAACCCAGCACCTGGACTGAGTGTATTCCCTGTGTGCTGTTAAGGGAAATTGTGCTTGATGCAGAGAGCTGCATCTGGAAATACTGTTTGTATCTACTTTTTATTCCAAGTGAACATTCCTCACCGGTGTCAATGGTGAGGAATGGGGCTCCTTGATTACTGGCCCAGAGGAAGGGATGTCACATAGACATTTCCCCATTTTTATGGAAGTATGACATTTTGATTGATACCTCACAACACAACACAACACAAAACAACAATAAAAGATACAGCTGTTCAGTAAAAAGGGCCAATGTCCTGCCTCTTTGCTGAAGTAAATGCAGCAAAGCACCAATGCCAGCCATGACTTTTCTGAGAAGTTGTATTTTAGGTGAGGCCAGTGTCTGCAAACATGATTTCCGCTAAACTTTAAGCAGAAACATCTTATAACTTTTAGTTTGGCTGGATATACCTGATTTATGAAGCAGCATTATTTCAGTATCACATGATGCATAAAACAGTGCAGCACTCAACCATAATATAGTAGAGACTTACAATTGACAGCAGGTCTGTAAAGGAATGGTTTATCATGTTCATGGCTAAACTAGATGACTCAATTAACTAATATCTAGCATAATGGACTTATAATGCATCATAACAATATTTTGTGAATTGAAATCAAAGGTGGTTTTCTAAAGGAAGAGAGAAGAGGCAAACCCCTGATACATTCTGCTTGATAAATGTGTTGCATGTTGGAGTTGGCAAGTTTACTGCCATTCAGTACATAAACATGAAATTGGTATGAGTATGTATTGTTTCATGTACTGTAATATATATGTAATAGGACAGCTATCACATTTTGCATATTACAGTTTGAAAGCTCTTTCTACATTTCACAGAATGCAAATACTAGTAGTGCAAGGATAGAGAGGTACATTTCAATTAATGATCTAGTCTATATGATGATACAAATTGTAATACTACACAGAAAAGGCAGAGTAGAGAGATTAGAAGATTAGTTCCTGTATGCGTGTCAGGAAGATGATAATTCATAGCAGCACAGGTTAAGCATAATAACTCTGAATTAGATATAAGGATAACTATGAAAAGCAGATAATGCTCATGAAATGTACAGGTTCACATTAGTTCCTTGTAATTTGCTTTCTTTTATTGATTCAGACTTCTACTTCACACAAGCATAATTCTACCTTGGCATCCACATTATGACGTCATACAGTATTTGACATTATTAAGATCTGGTAGAGTTTTTAACTAGGACTGCAGAGCTGCAGTATCTGCTGTGTGTCATCTTGCCTTGGAGGACTACATATGATTTTTGTACTGTGTAAACTACAGCACCACCTTCCTGCTGAGATCACCACCTGGTCTGTGTCCTTCCACCTACAACGCCATTACAAAAGTCATGTTGCCTCTCGGGCTGTTTGGTGATTTCCTGTTTTAGAACTGTATTGCTGTCTTTTGATTTTGCACCTCCAACTGATCACAGAGTTTCTATCTGCCATCACTCATCAGGATCATCCCTTCCAAATCTTTGACTAAACTAAGACATGTGACAAACAAGTTCTAGATGGTAAACTCCATTGCAAGATACTCTTGTAGATGCATTTTTTTCTTTGTGAGTAGGTCACAATGTAATAATGTCATTGGACAATGCCAGCAATTCCTAGTGATAAATATTTATATGTATACCAGGTCGCAGTGCTATGGCCTGTGAAAAATGGGTATGATTGGATGAGTGAGCAGAACAGAAATGAAGAGAGGTTTAGGTAACATTTTAATATACCAGCATTTGAAATTAATTATGTCACTACTGTGAAAACCACTTAAAAGATTGCTGATAAATGGCTTTGAAGTGGCCTAAATCTTGTTTTCCAGATTTGCAGTGAAAGCCTTTCTTAAGATTCAGTGCTATAGTGAATACTTCACCTAACTTTTCTTTATGTAAATGCTCAGCTTTGTGCAAACAAGGCCGGAAATCTTGTCAGACATTCTGCTTCTACTGCCTATACAGGAAAGTGGAACATAGACCTCAGAGAAATCTTTGAAAATGTAATGATCAGGCACAGCTCACTTTCTGCCACATCATGATATTGCTTATAATGATGTCCTTTGAGCTTGTCTGTCTTCATATGTTATTATCCATCTGAAGTCATACTCCATTGCAGTTCTGCTGTGAGAACATCTTTGACATTGCAATCATTGCATTACACCTTCAGGTGGGAATAAGGCAAGACCGAAAGGTGAATTTGTCATGAATAAAGCTTTTTTTGTCTTGTTACAAAGATAAGAAATGAAAATATGAAGAACCACAGTTGTAATCATATTTTAGATTCTGGACTGAATAAAAAAATATATGTATGTATTTTGTAGTTCCACAGAAAATGCCTAGTGTTTTTCTAAGTCTCTGTCTGCAGTCCACTGACTGCCTTGTACACCAATGTGTCACATCTTATATAATAGCACCACATAATACTGCTTTAATTTTAAAAACCCCAGGCGCTGACTCAATCACTAGGGATATCGAGCTGTTTACCTCCTTCAGAATTTGCAGGACTCCTGCAGCTTTGTTCTGCGGTACTGGATTCTGAAAATAAATTACCTCATGCTGGAGTCAGGAAGCTGCATTTTTTTCTGTCTTGAGTTCCTGTCCCTGGGAATGTTGCTGCACCGAGCCACTGTCTGGATAGACACAAATGCATACTGCATGTCTATGATTTGGCTCTCTTATTGTTAACTGCATTGACAATGTCTTCGTTACTGTTTGTGCTGCAAACAGTTTCAAATTTACAAGCAAGACGCACAGTTTAGGTATTCTTGCAGAGAGGCAGCTGACATTTTGATAACAAGTATCTGCTTTGGTTAAATCATTTTGCTTGTACTTGTTGAATATTTCTGGGATTAAGCACCTTCTTCCAGGTGATCCTTCTGCAGTTTATTCTTGGGTATCATCCCACCCTGACTAAAGTAATGATCTTACCTCTGAATTCCTGACGATGAAGCTGACTGTAGCTTGTACAAAGCTATGCTTTTCGTTACCATTGTTCTACTGTGCTGTGGAATGAGCTGTGGCTCCTAGATCACTACCAGAATAACTTCACAATCATGTTGCTGCTGTATCTTTCCATACAGCTAGAGGGTTTTGCAGCATTCTACCCTGTGCAAACATTTGCTTTGCCTGCCAGAGGCTGCTGGTGTTTTCACAGATGCAGTAGGAGACCAGGTTCCTTTACATTGCATACAGTGTCTCCACCTGTGGAATCTACTACTGCAATGCTAATTCTTAGCCTGTTTCTATAGATCCTATAAAGCATTTCTTTTCTAGTTGTCTTTTACTTAGAGCTGACCAATCATTTGTATTTTTTTATTTCTTTGGCTCAGACTTATGTGTAGAATTTATCTTTATATTCATGCCTACAGATGCGATGTTTGCTCTGAGAGTGTTGATGGAGAAGTACAGAGAAGGTCAGAAGGAGTTGCATTATGTTTTTGTAGACTTAGAGAAAACATATGACAGGGTGCCTATAGAGGAGTTGTGGTATTGTATGAGGAAGTCGGAAGTGTCAGAGAAGTATGTAAGAGTGGTACATGATATGTACGAAAGTAGTATGATAGCGGTGAGGTCTGCGGTGGGAGTGACGGATGCATTTAAGGTGGAGGTGGGATTACATCAATGATCAGCTCTGAGCCCTTTCTTATTTGCAATGGTGATGGACAGGTTGACAGACGAGATCAGACAGGAGTCCCCGTGGACTATGATGTTTGCAGATGACATTGTGATCTGTAGTGAGAGTAGGGAACAGGTGGAAGAGACCCTGTAGAGATGGAGATGTGCTCTAGAGAGAAGAGGAATGAAGGTCAGCAGGACTAAGACAGAATATATGTGTGTGAATGAGAGGGAGGATAGAGGAATGGTGAGGATGCAGGGAGTAGAGGTGGTGAAGGTGGATGAGTTTAAATACTTGGGATCAATAGTTCAGAGTAATGGTGAGTCTGGAAGAGAGGTGAAGAAGAGAGTACAGGCAGGATGGAGTGGGTGGAGAAGAGTGTCAGGAGTGATTTGTGACAGACGAGTACCAGTAAGAGTGAAAGGGAAGGTCTACCAGAGGGTAGTGAGACCAGCTATGTTATATGGGTTGGAGACAGTGGCATTGACAAAAAGGCTGGAGTTAGAGCTGGATGTGGCAGAGTTAAAGATGTTAAGATTTGCACTGTGTATGACGAGGGTGGACAGGATTAGGAATAAGTATATTAGAGGGTCAGCCCAGGTTGGAAGGTTTGGAGACAAAGCCAGAGAGGCAAGATTACGTTGGTTTGGACATGTGATGAGGAGGGATGCTGAGTATATTGGGGTAAAGATGCTAAGGATGAAGCTACCAGGTAAGAGGAAAAGAGGAAGGCTTAAGATAAGGTTTATGGATGTGGTGAGAGAGGACATGCAGGTGGTTGGTGTGGCAGAGCAAGATGCAGAGGACAGGAAGAAATGGAAACAGATGATCCGCTGTGGCAACCCCTAATGGGAACAGCCGAAAGAAGATGATGATAATGATTCATGCCATTTCTGTCTGCTGTATTTTTCATCTTATCCAATAAACTCACCATAATATGTAGAAGGACTGTTTTCTTTGATTTACTTGTTTATTGTACTGTTACTGTTGTAATTAGTGTTGCTTATTGATTATTTTTATAAGTTTGCTTTTTATGTGTGCTTCAGTATTCCTTGTGATGTTTTAGCATTAAAAACACCAAAATAAACCTGAAGTTTATAGGTTTATAGATTCATGTGTACGTACTAAGCAAACACTTATTACATGCTTACCCAAAATCTCATTTTCAGAAGTTTCCTTCAGCCCCAAACAGTGCAAGACAAGACAGACGAGGAGAATCTGAGGCACCCTATCCAATTATCAAGGTTTACCTTGAAGGTGGCAAGGGTGTTATCTGTTTGATGTGCAGAAGTGGGGAATGCATTGACATATGACTTTGTCATGCCATTGTGTCTTATTTATCTGTTAATGATTTAGTTACTTTAACAAGGTATTTCAGGTACAATTTGTTCTGCAAAGGAATAGGAAGTCAAAGATGGTTGGACACATTAATCAGAAGGTAATATATTTACCTGACTTTCTAGGACATCTAAGATCACTTCATCTCATCCCACATTAAGACAAAAAAGTCTGACATTTGTTTCATGCAATGTATGGTCTGTTCCCTATGTAATACAAAAAATGTAATATATAAAAAGGCAGGATTGCCTCTTGTACCAGTCCATGCAATAATTTAGATAGTACAAGTCCCTGTTCAGATAAGGTAGCAACCTACTATAGCCTGACGAATCCAAAGGGAATCATCATAAACACTGAAAAACTTCCTATTTGTTCTCCATTCATGTCATGCAACAGCATCAATGCATTGTATATTATTCTATCTGCTACTGCAGACTGATTTGTTCCATGATAAACTGCACCCAGGTGCTGAACCTCTAGCCATTTTTACAGGTTGGGTAAGAGGAATGTGTGTATACATACCACTCCCTCCACAAGGGCATTAGGTCAATGACCAGAAGATTTTCCATCCCATTTAGCCATTTAGGTATGGCAGAGTTGTTTCTAAACTTTTAGTCCCCGATGCAAATGGATACCTATCTCTGTGCCAGTTGGTGTTACTGTTTTCTTTGAAATTACTTTTTAAAAGATGTATTAATAGGCTCTAACCTGATGTATTTTCATGATGTTAGTACATTATACACTTCAAGGTGCTCTGCAGTTATTGAGAGGCAAATAAAAAGACACGAAGAAGGATATCTGAATATTGTTAGGGTTGTAACAGTAATATTATGAAGTAATTCCACTGAAAACATAACAAAGTGCACAGAGACATAATTACAGTCATGGCATGAGATGGACAGAGTAGCACAAACCTTTTTATCCTCTGCATCCTAAAGTTGGTTCTTCAAGACAGCTGATGAAATGACAGCAAACCTGAGGATTTGTCTCTGAAGTCCATTAAGTCCACCCAGTTATAGCAGTTAACCTCATGCAGGTGTGCTTTCCTTCTTCATCCCTCTTTCTATCCCATGCTCCCTTGAGTTCCATTGCTGAGTTGCATTCATTTGCTGTATTGATTGACATCTTATGGACCCTCTGTTATGAACATATAAAGTATTTCCTTTTGTCTTTTTAGAAACTTTTTCTGAAATATTGTTGCTCTCATTCTTTCCCAATTTTTCATTTTCAAATGCCCAACTCTTGCCTGACTCCTGACAATATGTTTAGTCCATGTCAAGTCCCCTGACTCCCTTTGGGTTTTTGAAGTGTGCCTTTTCAGTGCCTGCAGCCTTTCATCAGATTGAAGCCCTCAGTTCCTCTCTCTTGGGAAGTTAGCAGCCTCTCCCTGCATACAGTACACAGCTTCAGATTGTTATTTCTTTAAGCCCCCCTCCCAGGAATATATACTTAAATGTGACCTCAGAAGTATACTGTAAAACACAAGAATGATGCTTATCTCACACGAGTCTGTCCAACTGCTACACAAACTAACATCCTAATGGTAATAAATTCAAATGATCAGTGGCAGTAAGACTCCAGAAAGAACTTTATTAAAATAGGGTTAAGTGTTTTCATCTATATTGCATTCATACACATCATCAGAACCATAAAAAGTTAATTGAAACAAAATAATCAGTTAAAAACCTTCATCAAATATACCCCCACAGCTGTAACCAATCAAATTACAATGTTAACAAGTCTCACCAATAATATTAAAGGTACAATACAATACTATATCAAGATATAAAAATCAATCAATAAATATGACATATAAATAAAAACTGCTAGCTATTATAATCTAGATGCTCTAAATTTTATTTCGCTAGAAATAGAAATAGCCTCACTGAGGCAAGGAGAATGAGATGTATCAAAATGAAGCTGCCACAACATTTCTTTATGTCAAAGCCGGTTCTGCCAATCACCATCGTACATAACCTGATGAATTTTCTCAAGAATGAAAAATGTAAGTTTTATAAAATTCCTGCAGGTAATTGCATGTCTAGCTAAAGCACTGTTGTAGTTACCCTTGGTGATGCTGTACAAGTGCTGATAAATCCTCTTGTTGTTTGGACAGTGCAGTGGGGCAGCGGTAGCATTGTCACCTCATAGCAAGATGTTCTCCAGTTCTATTCTCAGCTGGAGTGCCTTCTGTGTGGAGTCTGCATGCCCTCCCTGCATTCGTGTGAGTTTTCTCTGGGTACTCCGGTTTCCTCTCATGTTACAAAAACATGCATATGGAGCATTTATCCCCAGGCCTCAACTGAAAATTGGCTTTGTTCCAAGTCAGACTTTCCCAGTAAACAAATGATAAATAAATTGTATAAAGCATTAAAAGTTTTTCAAAGTAAAAAGATGGACAGATACAGCTTCTAACCACATAAACCACCTTCTCTGATAGGCAGTTAAACTTCCCCCTGGTCATCCATTTCTGCACCATAACAAAAAACTCATTATTAGGATCAGTATCTATGTATGCACACTGAATACAATAGCTGCATTTAGAAATTTTAAAAGATCTGTTTGTTCATAATGGTCTCTCCAAAATTCTGTTAAAGTTAAATCTATTCTTGTCTGTAAAGGTTGGAAATTAACCAAAGGGTGAACTGAGATCATCATTACACAGTAGAATTGTCAAATTTTTACATAAGATGTTCTGGATATCTGGAGCACCTAGAGAATAGTGAAAAATCCTGTTGTCATGATTGTCAGGGCAGTTATGAAAATGGTTACCATCATTACTATATACACTCCCCTGATCATTGTCAATATCCTTGTGCAGCCCCTTAATAATAATCAGGACATATTTGTCATGTCTAGCACTTAAAACCTGCATGTAAAAGATGTCTACTAAATTATCTAGATAGCCACATTATAGAAACACGGTTTTTAACATCTCAAACTGCTCAATACAAACTTTTTCATCTGATGTTAACCTTGACACCCTAATAAATTGACTTTTAATAACACTCTTCTTTTGGTGTTAAGGGTGACTGCTTTTAAAATCCAAAAACGTATTACAGAAGGTGAGCTTGCTATAAATAGAAGTGTTGAACTTTCCATTCACCCTTTTGCTAATTTCCACATCCAAGAAGTGTATTTTACTAATATTAACATTATGTGTAAATCTTAAAAATGTAGTGGTTGACTCTAATTGCTCCTCAAACTTGGTGAAATGGTCTGAGTTACTGGACCACACCAGCAGAATATCACCTAAAAAGGAAAAAATAGCATTTACAGTGGACAAACAAATCAAGTTTAAAAAACAACTTCCATTTCCCACCTAAGCAGTACAGCATTTGCAAAGATGGGGGCGCACACAGCTCCCAGAGCAACACCCTGCAGTTGTTTGAAGTATTCTCCAACAAAGTAAACAAAATAATTATTCAAAAGCAGTTCCATGAAGTCAGAAATAAGTGTGACATCATTGTCTGACAAATGTCCAAACTTGGAAACCACTTTCCCAAACCAAATCAAATCAAGCTTATGCTGAATGACCATGAAAAGGTTCTTAATATCCATGGTCACTAGTTAGAAGTTGTCACAACACTGTATTCCTCTGTTTATCTAGAAAAATCCCAGGAATCATGAAGAACATAGGGAAAATTGTTGAATAACATTTTTAGTTTACGGTCAATAAACTTAGCTAAGGTCTCAGTTATAACCCCCCCGCAGCCACGATAGGTTACAGTGGTGGATCAGCTACACTGGAATGAATTTTGGGGGTGCCAAAAATCTTTGGAATGACTGGAGACTGGACTTTCAAAAAAATTAACAAATTAGAAGAGACATTTTTGAACAAAAAAGATCATCCAGGAAAATGTTAATGGCCCTATAAGCTGTATTAATTTAATTTACTGAAACCATCTGATAGATTGCTTCCTCACTCAGTAACGATGTCATCCTACCAGTGTAGCCTATTAAATCCATCATGACCAGACCAGTGCATGACTGAATCCACAAACTATGGCTGTTTACAAATAACTTTCCTAGTCTAAACTCCTGCATTTATTTTCCCAGCCAGTGCGTAACTTCTGGATTCCTCCTACTCCAACTGAAATGCATGCCTTTGCACTTTCATGCATTATATCCTAGTTGTAGTACACCTACCTACACTTCTAACATTGTCCGGTCTTGTTGAAGACCTGATTTATGACTTTTAATATACATTTAGTTACAAACACATTTTTACATTACTTTTAAGACCATGTGTACCTTTCAAGGTCATTCTGTTTAATTGCTTTGTTCCTCTGTCACATTAAAACAAATCAGCTAACCTTTTATCAAATGCTCCTCTCCATCAGAATTCTGACAAATGTCTACACAGCTTCTGTTCCACCTTTCCATGCAGAAAGCCACCTTAAAGCTGATAAGGAATCCCAGAGCTGCCTTTCATCAGACCTCTTTCCCCTGATCCACTGCCTCTTTTTTGCACATCCCGTGCAATCGGTTTCTCCTGCCTTCAGCTTATTATGGGCTATTCCAAGTTAAGTTGTCTATTTATTATGTGTTTAAAACTTCCTTTTAATTGTATGCAACAATGTGCTATCATTTTTCTAAAACATGCTAATGCAAGCCTCCTTACCAGAAGCACCAGTCCTTTCATACTATTCTATTCCTTTGCAGCTATTCACTAGAGTCTTTGCAATTCACTGATCTAATGTTAATCTTTTTTTTGATATGTCAGTACCTTGTGTTGTTGTCACAGTGATACGTGGAAATTATATCTTTTGTAATTCCTGTGATCCAGGTAAAGAAATGAGGCTTAATATCTGGAAATTGGCCAGTCTGGGAATGGTCAAATAAACCATTGATGGCTCACCTTACCTCGGATAATGCAAAGCTTTTAGGACTGTATATACAATCATGCAAGGAGGCTACGGGTGTTCACCTGCTCATGTTTGTGAAAGATAGGTGTACCTGGCTATCTGTATTAATATATGCATAAAGTAACACATTACGCTTCTATTGTCTGTTGTACATTGCTGTTTGGTACATGCATATGGGAAGGGGAAGTGGTCAAGAAAATCTCCACCCTGGCTAGGAAATATGATGGAAAGCACATGTCAGACTCCTGTGATTAGGGATAAGGCATGGACATTGCAGTTACAAGTTGAATATCAGGGAATATAACACTATAGTAGAAACCAATCAATTTTTCTGCCCTCTTAGTCCATACTGTTATCATGGGTCAAGGTTTTATATATCCACCTTATTTGGCCACTGTCACAATAATTTCCTCTAACACTGATATGCAGGACTGTTTTCTATTTGTAATTTCAAGTGAAATATTATAATAATTATACTGTGAATATAGTTCTATGAAAATATGTAAACATAGTTTTAACAGGAGTTCCAAAAGGTTGAGAAATCCACAGAGATATATATCTCTCATTACTAGTCTCTTATTAAACAAAAATTGCTTCTTTCCATAGATGAGAAAATCTAGTTTAACAAAAAAGAGAAGTAAGGGAGTCTTGTGAATGACAATGACGATTTAGTGGTAGCTTGGAACATAGGTTAGTTCTAGGCTAACTGCCCTTGTGAGCCATTTTAAGCCTAGCCAATTATCTCTTGTGAGACTCAAACTCTGCACCTTGTGTTTGTAAGGTAAACACATTAACCATTAGGCCACCACCTAATCCTCTGCCATAGTGTCCTTAGATCACCTCTGTCTTACTACTTACTTGGTCCATTGCACTTCGTCTGACACTGCACTGGTGAAATGATGATCAGAGTGAATCACCTCACACCACTACCTCTTCTTCAGTGACCCAATTCATCTGTATTTATTTATTTAATTAATTAAGTGGGCAGGCCCCAGATCCAGTGACTTTTTCCAGCTATGACACTGGCTGCATGCATATCCAAACTGCAAATAAGTATAGTAAAGTAAAACATTCAGACCGTACAACCATAAAGTGTATAGCTGAATGAAATTACATTCCGTCAACAACACATACCATTACAACAAAAATACAAGCACACAAATCACATAAACAACATAAACACACATATGAAGTACCCAAACGAAGGTTAGCAATAGTAGAAAAAATCCAAAAGCTAAAGTTCACCGAAACTTATTTTAACGTTTAACTTTCTTAGTAACCATTGCATTGAGAGCATTAAGAAAAAATGGGTATTATTTAAAAGCAACCCCTCTACTGGGACTAAGTTGGGTGACCACTCTATTGTTACTTTTAGAAGGGGTAAGAACTGGAAGTCATTGTTAGACAACCTGTAGCCAACTTTACGAGAACTGCTGGCATGTATAAATGCCAAAGCTGCAATAGAGTTACTTTGCAGAACTTCCAATGTAAAGTAAGGTGCAGGTTTAATTGTAACTCAAAAATGGTGGTGTATTTGGCAGTGTGTCGGGGATGTCCTGCATTCTATGTTGGGAAAACTGAATGCAGGCTCCGTGAACGCATCTATGAACATCAATATGCGATAACTAGGAACAAAATGGATAACGCACTTGCCAAACACATTTTTAAATACATGAACCATAGTTTCAAATTCCTAGCAATAGATCAGGTGAATAATGATAGAAGGGGGGCACCCACACCTCTATTGTTAGAAGAGTTGGAACTAATTTGGCAAATTAAACTCAATGCTTGCACTTTCCCTGGACTCAATGAGTCATGCTCTATAAGCAGCGTCTTGAAACAGAAAAGCTTGAAAAGGTGACATCAAGATATTACGGTCAACCAACAACTTTGGTTTAACATTAATGAATTATATACATATTTGTTGTATTATGTGTCTTATTTTCCATTTATTATTATTTTTACTTCACTTTATGCACTTTGCCCATCTTTTATCTTGTTTGTTTTTAAGCTTCTGGTACGGTTTCTTTAGTGTGTTAGACACTTACCGTTCCAGTTGTTCACGGAGGGTTTTGTATTAATGTTTATTCTGTGTTTACTTTGTGTTTATTTTAACTTATTTTAATCATTTACGTAACAGTTTCAAATAATTATCTTAATTGATTGTGGGCTATGATTGGTTCACTACATTATTTCAAATGTATTTAAAGAAAGTTCTTAAAGGTCTTTGTATGCCTGAAGAAGTCTGCACACAGGACAGATGAAAAGCGCTTCAATAAACAGTTTTTTTTCTGGTGAACTTTAGCTTTTGGATTATAAACACACATATAACAGAGTCCCAAGCCAACCAAAGCTGTACCTGTGCACCAGCAAGACCCACTACAGTTCCACCACTCCAACAAAATAGACATACAAAAGTCCGGATCTGCACACATCCAGACAGATAGTTGGGTCTCTACCATTGTCCAGGTCAACAACTACAGTCTCCATGATCACAGTCTTAATCCACCATCCACTCTGATGCCAACCTTGGATCTGGCACAACATCCACCAACACCATCCAGCACTTGGCCTCTACCATCCACCCCTCCCGGTGTGCCTCCCACATACAGGTACAAACAGCAATGATTAGGCCAACCACTCCAGCCACTCCTGCCACTCCAACCACTCCAAGCGACCTGAGTTGATCCCAACAGTCCATTGTCCAACCGATCTGCCGACCCTATGTCTGCCTCATCTCTACACTCGGCCAACAGTGACTCAGAAAAATGGTTCAACTATGGAAAACAACAAAAAAAAACCAAAAAACAAACAACTGGAGCTGAAGAGTCCATTGTCGCATAAGGTGCTGCCATCTTATGTTTCACGTTCAAGTGAAATGAGACAGATGAATGACTTGAGATGTACCTCACTGGACTATATGATGAGAGACATGTCTGATGTAGATCAGAGTGTATGTGCTGTGTCTTTAAGAATCATATCAAGGACTGAATGTGCGCATATAAATACAGGACATGTGCTATTCCCTGTGCCATTTTGAGAGCGCAGCCAGAGAGTGAGCATGTATGATTGCATTAGTTAGTTTGTATATAAGTTACTTAAGTTAAAGTCAGTCAACTTCTATTGTAATGTATTTGTATTTAATAAAGCTGCTTGAAGAGAACCCACGAAGACTCTTCTATTGTGTCCAAAGTAGGAGAGTGACATGGTGTCAGAAGTGGGATCACAGAGAATAAGATTGAGAACCATAAGGTGCATGGGTCTATATTATAACATTGAAGTTCTCGAACATCGAATGTTATAATATCAAACCCGTAATGTTGAACACTGAAAACAGCGAAGGTGCAGGACACCAAATTCTTTCCCAGGGAAAGAATTCGGTGGGCCGTTACTGTGGCTTCGCTGTTTTCAGCGTTCGATATGCTGGAGCATTACGGGTCAGGTTCAGGTAAGTGTGCGATTGTGTGTAGGTTAGGGTTAGGGGGTGGGTTAGGTGAGTTAGGGTTAGGGAGCAGGTCAGGTAAGTGTGCGATTGTGTGGACATTAGTGTTATGGTGCTGTCGTTCAGGTAAGTGTGCGATTGTGTGCAGGTTAGGGTTAGGGGGCGGGTTAGGTAAGTTAGGGTTAGGGCGCAGGTCAGGTAAGTGTGCGGTTGTGTGTAGGTTAGGGTTAGGGGGTGGGTTAGGTGAGTTAGGGTTAGGGCGCAGGTGAGGTGAGTGTGCGATAGTGACGGACCTTAGGGTTAGGGTTGGGTTAAGGTAAGTGGATAGCTAGTACTGTATGTAAACTTTAGTTTAGGTGTAGGATTTTAAGTGTATGTGTGTGGATGGCTGTTTTTTGTGTGTGTTTGTTCTGTGTGTATGTTTCTCGGAATAGCGATTTTTTTCCCTGGGAGAAAAATCGCTGTTCTAACTGTTCGATGTTTTCACACTTCGGTGTTTAGGGTTTGATATTATAACATTCGATGTTAGAGAACTTCGATGCTATGATATAGACCCGGTGCAGAGATGACAGTGAAGGTAAACTAAGAGAAACAAGCATGAAAAAGAGCCAGAAAAGAAACAAAGATAATGAGAATCACACAAACTAATTATTTCTTAAAAAGGAAAAACAAGGCACTACAAGGGCACAAAATGCATTACTAAACAAGAGGGAGGCACAAAAGGTTTACTAACTGAGAGTAACGTTTAAAGTAAAGGTGTTTGACAAAACGATTATCAGAAAAGTTAAACGAGCATGTTTAAAAGCAAAATGGGCATGTTTAGAGTAAAATGACAACAAGAAAAGTGCAATGGGCATGGAAAGAGATTAAACAAGCAAATCGAATACAATAAGGGCAAAAAGGGCACATTAAGCGTAAATAAAGCAAGGTGACTGCAAGCTTTGTGGCAAAGTGCTATGTTTTGGCATAACTATGGCTTTGTATTGTGTATCAGGGGCATGACTAAAGTTATTTGAAGTATCTCAAAGTGTGTAAAAGTGCTTACAGTGTGTGCTTATTACTGTGCATGTATTCCAAAGAGTATATTTGTGTGCCAAGTGCAACTGTTTTGTGGAGTACAGTCAAAGTATAGCCATTTCCAAAAGTTTAAAAGTATCTTGTGCTGGGTGTGTCTATTCACAAACTGCCACCATTACAGAGCATTTCTTACACTAAGAGATGATTTCTTGCAATACAGTAATTTTGAAAGTATTACAGTGTTCAAGAAACTTATTTCTCAAAGTTCAGTTACACAGAGGCTTAAGTTACTGACATAAATTCCTGGCATATGTATATGTGCATGTGCTTATGTGCAAAACCCTTCACTGGTATGTGTGAATATGGCAGATGGATTTTGAAAGCCCTTACCACTTGTATATTTGAGCAAGAGTATAATATTTTTATACAAGCAGCTTATTTAGATAAAGATGCACGCACCAAGGCATTCATTTTGCTAAACTTAGCTGGGTCAAAGACCATAGAAAGAGAGAGGCCATTTGTGTATGCATCAGTAGTATATGAGGGAGAAGGTGAAAACCATCATATTGCTGTACAGACTTAGTCAAGGGAGGACCCTGAGTGTTTGAAGTGCATGTTCAGAGAAGTTCAGAGTTCATAGAGGCATTTGTTTTACACGAGAGATCAGAAACCAGGGGAAACTTTTGCAGCTTATATAATTGATCTGAGAAACAAGGCCAAAACGTGTCAGTTTGGTGACTTAATAGATGAGTTAATAAAGGACGGGCTTGTGTCTGGTATTAATAGTGCTGCTGTGAGAAAGATTTTGCTTTGTGCCAGTGATTTAATGTTGAGTAAAGCCATTGAGATTTGTCAGATCCATGAAGTGGCAGAAAAACACACAAGTATGCTTGCAAGTAACAAGAGCATGGTTTCAGCAGGCTTCAGAGCAAATGTAGATAGAATGCAACACATGGCAAACAGAAATAGGCCTACTAAGCACATGGCAGCCACAACCCCTGCTGGCTCACTGGGGAAACCATGTAGTTTTCCAGCAAGTTCTAAGACCAGTTCAGTTAAAGGAACATGTTCCTCAGTGCAGTACAAGCATGAATCAACAAAACCCAAGTCTAGCACAATTGTGGTGCAAATCATGAGTCTAGAAGAGAGAAGTGCCACAAGTCACAAGTGTAAAAAATTGAACCATTTTCAAAAAGTTTGCAAATCAAGAAAACCTGGCACAGTTGTAAAGAAAGGTGACACAAAAAAGCAGGTTGATCAAGTGGAGATACAGCAGTCAACATTCTATGTAGATGGTGTTTCAGTAATTGGTGAGAGAGTCGATGCAGTAAATTTATTGGCAAAAAGTGAAGTGTTTTGTATAATCTGTATCAATGGTAAATCCACAGAGCTTAAAGCTTGAATGTTTTATGGTGCTTCAGTAGTCCAAAGATGTTTTTTGTAATAGGAAATTCAACCAACAAGTAATGTAATTCATGAATAGTAATGGACCCCTCAATAAACAGGTCCTGGAGGAATCTGTTAATTTTCCTGTATGAACCATTAAGTTCATCCAAAGAACTCTTGCAATAAGTTTCAATGTTCAAAATAGTCTTCATTTTTGAAATATAATCATCAGTTTTCATAATAACATCCCCACTCCCCTTGTCCGATTTCTTTATTCTAATACCATGCATTTGTTTCAACCTTTCGAACTCATTTTCTTTGTCCCTAGTTAGATTCATGGTAAAATTCTTACTTCTGGGTTTATAGCATAAATTTCTTATGTCTAATTTACAGATTCTTTCTGGCTGGAGGGAGGGAAGCAGTGGCTACTGCAGCACTGATCATTCGAACATCTACTGTTATGGTAAGTTTAACTTATTTAACTGTACTATGTTAATCATATTGATCACTGTTGCAGTAGCCTTATCTATATGGGTTGAGTACCACTACATTTGGCAGGTGGAAGGAGAAGAGTCCAGAAAACCTTGGAGAATGGACAAAGCAAAGCCTGAACTAGACACAGAGAAGGACTTAAGCTTATAATATTTTGTAAAAGTATGTACAGAGCACCAAATAGTAGCTTCTAGAATATTTTTAGAATCAATTCCTTTCCAAAGAGCCATAGATGAAGCCAAGGCCCTGGTACAGAGGGCCTTGACCCTGGCTGGAATAGATTTGTTATGGTAAGTATAACAAAAGGTAATAGTCTTAGAAAACCATTTGGAAATAGTCTGTTTTGACACAGGTTGCTCCTCCTTCTTACCTTCACAAGAAATAGACAATTGATCTGAAGATTTGAGATGTATAGTTCTGTCAAGACAGTACCTGAGTTGTGTGTGGACACCCAAGGCATGGAAATATCCTTTCACCCTCATTTTTAGATTCAGTAAAGAGAATGGGGAGATAGATAGTTGTATTAACTTAAATTTGGATGCAGTTTAGGCATAAAAGAAGGATTAGCTCTCAAAGAAACCCTGTTGGCATGGGAAATGGGGAGTGTTGACTCACCATAAGAGCTTGCAACTGAGATACCCTACCTGCAGAGGTCAGAGCAATCAGTAAAACTGTTTTCCAAGTTAAGAACTTCAAGTTAGCCAGATTAGCTAGTTCCGATGTGGAAAGTGTTACCTCCTCTAACACAAAATTAAGATCCCAAGGCTGCATCTGATGCAAAACCCCTTTCAAGAACATTTTGATATGAGACTGCCTTGTAAGAGGAGCATCTATGGGCAGATATGCTGAAATGGCCAATAAATGAACCTTGAAAGAGGAATAATAAATGCCATAGGATAGTAATTCACAAAAATATTGTAAAACGGGAGAACATTTAGCTCTGAATGAGTGCTAGTTATGTTACTGGCACCAGCTAGAAAACCTTTTCCATTTGGTAATATGTGATTTTCTAATAGCAGGCTTTCTTGCCTCCATTACTACCTGCTGCATGTCCTCAGAACACAGGTGCCTAAAATTAATAAGACCCAATCAACCAGGCATTCAGGTGAAGAAGATTGATGTCAGGATGTATCAAACACCCCTGTTCCTGTGTGAGAAGATCAAGTATGTGAGGACGATTGTGGTAATTGTCCTTGGCCATTTCTGAAAGAAGATAGAACCACAGTTGCCTAGGCTAGGAGGGAGTCACAGCAATGATCTTGGGAGATTCATTGTGAATCTTCAAAAGTGCCATGAATATTAGCGGAAAGGGTGGAAAAGCATACAGGAACATTTCTGTCCAAAGAAATGAAAAGCCATCTGTGTTCCAGGTATTCTTGCATAGAGCCCTAGAACAAAATCTTGCACTTTGATTGTTCAAAGAGGTCTACTTGAGGAACTCTCCAAAGATGGAGAAAATGGTGCAAGACTTCTTGATCTAGTTTCCCTTCATAAGGGTCTTCCCTGGTCCTGCTCTGCTTGTCTGCCACTCCATTTTGCTCTGACAGCATATAGGATTTCTGTAGAGTGAGACTGTGCTGTGAAACTATATCCCAAGCTAATATGGCTAGTCTGCAAAAGGGGTATAATCTGGTTCCTCCTTGCTTGTTGATGTACTACCAGACTGTGGTATTGTCTGAAACCACTTTAAAGAGATCCTGGGGAGTCAAAGATGGTTCAGAGAGTTGAGTGCATTGATCAGGACAATTATCTCTTAGATATTTATGTGCTTGCCTTTGTATTTGGTGTCCATCACCCCTACACTTTTAACCCTCCTGAAACTGCTCCCCAAGCAAAGTCTAAAGCTTCTGTGGTGACCAACTGCTTTGTAGCAAGGAGGGAGAAGAGAGACCTGGATTTAAGGGTATTTGTAGTCCCTACTAAAAAATTCTGTTCTGATAAACTCCAGCGCTGGGATTTGAAAAGATAAAGGGTGTTTATGCTGGAGCCAAAGAGATTTTCCATTCCAATGTATCTTTCAGATGTGGTGTCTTGACAGGGTATAGAGAGTCCTAGATGCCATGAGACCAAAAATTCTGAGGAATCTCCTGACAGTGACCAACATCTGAGTAGAAAACCTTAGGAACAAATCTAAAGAAGGATATATTTTTTCACATGGAAGAAAAGATCTTTGAACTGAGGTGTCTAATTGACATCCCAGAAAAACAATCCTGTGTGAGGGAGTCAAGAAGGATTTTTGACTGTTCACTTGGAATCCCGGTTTGTGTAAAAGATTTCTCACCCAAGAGAAAGATTCCTGACACTTTGATAAAGACTCTGCAAAGATAGCCAAGCTATCTAAATATGGAAAAATGTGGACTCCCTGTAGCCTGCAATGAGCTATAACTGGAACTAAACACTTTGTGAACACTCTTGATACAGTGAAAAGTCTATTGGTTAAGGAAGAGAATTGATAATGTGATCTAGACTTACAAAACCTTAAGAAACGTCTCAAGTCTGGATGGCTAGGGATGTGACGATAGACATCTTATAAGCCTAGTGCTTCCAGGAAACATGAAAGAATAGGAAGAGGTAACAGGTTGTGTAGTAGCATAATTATGAATTAGAGCACTATCACAAACAGGTTTAGGAAAGAAATATCCAGAACTGCTCTGCAAGCATTTTCTTTCTTTGGCACTAGGAATATCCTTGAATAAAACCCTTCCCCATTTGGGAAGAATGAACTAGTTCTATCAATCCTTTGGGCAGCATGTGATTAAGAACAGCTGAAAACAAAAGAGTGATGCGGAGGATGAGAAATGACCCCCTGGAAAGGAGGAATTTCTTGCCACTGCCATCTGTAATCTTGATGAATGATATTCAAAGCTCATTTGTCTAAAGCAATCTATTGTCAATGAGAAAAAAAAGGAGATTAAGATGAAAGGAAAAAGCGGGGCCAAAGTGGGAGTAGATCACAAGGTCTGTTGAACAGTCAATCAGACATACTGGTCTGTCCTTGGTTTATGGAAGTTACAGGCTTCTTTTTTGGACTCTCTTGTCATTCTTTCTTAAATGTCTGGTTACCTGAATACTGTAGAAACTATTTATTCTGTTTTCTATCAAAAAATGGAGGATGAGAAAGAAAATCCCTTGAACAATTCAGAAAAGAAGATTGAAATGTTGGCTCTCAAAATGCAGACTGCTAACAAGCCACAAAAAAAAAAAAAATAAAATCACAGAGGAAGAGTGAATCTTGTACATCTCTCTTCTACTTTAAACTTGCTTTTGGAGGGGAACAAAATCCCCCTGCACTCAACCATGTGAGGTGCAAGGCCATATCCCTGAACCTGTATATACCGACTCTGAGATTCTCATACCTTGGAAAAATGGGAATGTTCAGAAAAAATGGGCATCTCAGACTTGGTATATGTAAGTCTGGTCTTTTAGCCATTCTGTCTCCACATTTTGGGTTCAGTTTAGTGGGTCCCGACATTTCTGATGGTTACAAAACAGCTTGCCCCTTTCCTTTCACCTTTTGATCACCTCTGCAGCAGCAAGAACAAACACTAAATCTCTCTACAAGGAGGAATTTAAAATTTCATTTTTAACATCATCTAAAAGGTTTTAAGAATGCAGCCATGTAAACTTCCTTAAAAGAGTACCAGTGGTCATAGGCCTGGAAGAAGTACCAACAGAGTCGTACAACACACTATAAACAATGAGTATTGACCTGTGCAATAGAAGAAACTAAGTTATTTAAAGCAGATTTTTCCCCACAAGAAGAAACTGCAGCTAAAACATCCCTCACACTTTCACAATTTGTCAGAACAAGTTTTACCATGTCAACCTGAAAAATGTTTTCAGAATTCTGAAAACCAAAGTTGCAGAAGTATACACTTTTCCCTATTAATAATTTTCCCATCCTTATCAGAAAGAGCAGCAGTGTGATTAACTAAGGATATAGGTGTGGGTTAGGTTTTGGAATAGTGCATACAAATTTAAAAGACTGATAAATTGTATACATATTATACAACAATGGATACAAGTTGGCTAAAAGTTATTACCAAAATTCTTGTTGTAAGAACGCTAATCCACGGACTCCTGAAATGATGAAACCACTCGAGTTTAAAACCACCAACAAATGCAAACAGCACAGAATGTTGGCTTAAAAGATCTCCATTTAATAGTTGTTGTGCGCTTTCACCCACAAAAATGTGGGCTTCATCAGAACATCCCATTACAATGGTCGAAAATTGGTCAAAAGTTTGTTTGTTTGTTTGTTAAATTTAACTGTTGAGGCTGCCCACTAAAGTGTGCTAGCCTGTGTAATTGATTTATTGCTGTTTCCTGCATTTCTGTGTACTTTCTATCACAAAAACAAAAAAAAAACAAAAAAAATATCCTTGTTTTCCCGCCTCTCCTCGACTAGTTTAGACCAGTATACAGGCTTTGCTGTATTCTGGGCTGTTGTGTAGTTCCTGTGTTGTCCATTGCCTTACTTGGATAGAAGGAAGTTTCTTTGCTCACCAGTGGGAGTGGGGAGACTTGAGCAGCCTATCTGTCCCTGAAGGAGTGGCCTCAGCACAAGAGCTTGTAGTAATTGGTTGTTTTGGACCATTTCCAGCTCTTTTGAAGTTCCCTGTTTAAAATCCGCTTCTGAGCGTTTTTTTCTGGCTATACTACTCAGAAACAGCTCCTCGTGGTCCTGCAGAGTGGTCCTAGCAACAGAGAACTGAGAAAAGTGACTACTTTCCTGATTTAAGTATTTTTTGCTGTTTTTTACCTAAAATACCTTCTCTTGCTTAATTTGAACAAGCTTAAACTGTTTTTTTAGCTGTTTGTTGTATTACATATTATCTGCACTTAAAGTTACATTTGGTCAAAAATTGGTCAAAAGTTTGTTTGTTTGTTTGTTAAATTTAACTGTTGAGACTGCCCACTAAAGTATGCTAGCCTGTGTAACTGATTTATTACTGTTTACTGCATTTCTGTGTACTTTCTATCTCAAAAACAAAAAAACAAAAAAATATCTTTGTTTTCCCTCCTTTCCTCGACTAGTTTAGACCAGTATACAGGCTTTGCTGTATTCTGGGCTGTGGTGTAGTTCCTGTGTTGTCCATTGCCTTACTTGGATAGAAGGAAGTTTTTTTGCTCACCAGTTGGAGTGGGGAGCCTTGAGCAGCCTATCTGTCCCTAAAGGAGTGACCTCAGCACAAGAGCTTGTAGTAATTGGTTGTTTTGGACCATTTCTAGCTCTTTTGAAGTTCCCTGTTTAAAATCCGCCTCTGAGCATTTTTTTCTGGCTATACTACTCAGAAACAGCTCCTCGTGGTCCTGTAGAGTTGTCCTAGCAACAGAGAACTGAGAAAAGCAACTACTTTCCTGATTTAAGTATTTTTTGCTGTTTTTACCTAAAATACCTTCTCTTGCTTACTTTGAACAAGCTTAAACTGTTTTTTTAGCTGTTTGTTGCATTATATATTATCTGCACTTAAAGTTACATTTGGTCGAAAATTGGTAGAAAGTTTGTTTGTTTGTTTGTTTGTTAAATTTAACTGTTGAGGCTGCCCACTAAAGTGTGCTAGCCTGTGTAACTGATTTATTACTGTTTCCTGCATTTCTGTGTACTTTCTATCACAAAAACAAAAAAAAACAAAAAATATCCTTGTTTTCCTGCCTCTCCTCGACTAGTTTAGACCAGTATACAGGCTTTGCTGTATTCTGGGCTGTGGTGTAGTTCCTGTGTTGTCCCTTGCCTTACTTGGATAGAAGGAAGTTTCTTTGCTCACCAGTGGGAGTGGGGAGCCTTGAGCAGCCTATCTGTCCCTGAAGGAGTGACCTCAGCACAAGAGCTTATAGTAATTGGTTGTTTTGGACCATTTCCAGCTCTTTTAAAGTTCCCTGTTTAAAATGCGTGTTTGTGCGGCTTTGCGCGATTGTGCACATAGAGCAGCACCGGTTATACAAGGTTAAACTTTTTCTGGCTCCGCCAAGTCTGCTCTTCAAATTTTCCCTTAAGTAAGCTCTACTCATAGAATTATCAGTCTACTCGCTATATTATAAGCCTAGCACTTGTTCTCAAAACCTCTCTTCTAAGTAAGCACTCTCAAACCAAAGTAAGCACTACATCCACCTACCACCCCTGTGAATACCCATTTCTCTTAAAGGAACAGCACTCCCTTATACTATTCTAGCATGTCGAGTGGTGGATCACTGACATCCTTTCCGGTTCAGCTGATTAATCTGGGAATCTTGAGACAATGCTACAATTGTCTCATGTACACAGACAACCCTCTCCTCCACCCAACAAACACAAATACATGTGAGAGATGCAACTATATAGCCAAACTGGAGGCTGAACTCTCTCAACTCAGGACTGGCAAGACCAGACAGGAGGAGAAGGTAACCACACACACAGCAAACCCAGTCCCACATAGACCTACCACAATTGCAAACCAAACACATAATAACACGAAGACATACTCGGAGGCTCTAATAAAAAACTTACCAAAACAACAGAGGCTCCCAAAGCAGACACCCAAACATCCACCACCTCAAAACATAACCCATGAAACACATACTTCTATAAAGCAGTGTGTCAAACAATCACAGCCCTTAAGGCCAAACACCATGCCTGATACACTAGTAATTGGTGACTCTATAGTCAGACACACTGACATTCCGCTTACCAGGCTGAACAAGGAGAGGGTAACGGTGAACTGCCTGTCGGGAACTAGGATCCACCACATAACACATGCACTCAGGTCACTCCAAAGCAAGTACAAATATGATTCCGTCATTGTCCATGCTGGCGTTAATGACCTGAGACGTACCTCCCTGGACTACATGAAAAGAGACATAGAGGAGCTCTCTGATTATGTAGGCCAGGCTGGTATGACCCTGACCCTGAGCAGCATATTGACCTCACCAAGAATGATGCCACAATACAAGGACAAGATGATCAGCTTTAATAATTGGCTCAATTATTGGTGTCATTCTAGGGGGATCCAATGTCTGTCTGCTTGGGATAACATGCTGGACAAGTCACGCTGCTTCGCAAGGGACGGCTTGCACCTGTCACCACTGGGCTTCCGGATATTGGCTAAGACTCTTGCCACCCCCATTGTGCCTTTTTTAGGCAAGGCTCAAAAGACAAACCCACCTCCTTAGAAAACAAAAATGGAAAAAAAAAACTAAGGGTAATGCTGCTCAACGCCAGAAGTCTAAATCTCAAGATGCAGGCTCTCGAAGCACTCCTCAGTATGGAGAGCATTGATGTCTGTGCAGTAACTGAAACCTAGTTCAAGGCTCCTGAGAGCACCCCATCTCTACCAGGCTATACCTCGTATCATGCATTTCGGCCCCAGAACTCGGGCCGAACCACAAAGGGAAGGGGAGTGTCCATATTCATCAAGGACACCCACACCTCCAGGTTAGTGGCAACACATGAAGCATCGGAGACTATCCAGGTGCTACTAACCGTAGGCAAAACTGCTATACAACTGGTAGCATGTTACAGACCACCCTCCCAATCTCAGGAACGCCATTCAGCCTTCCTGAAGACATTGGAGGATATGAATGTCTCACCAAATACCATCATATTGGGAGACTTCAACTACCCTAACATAGACTGGGTGCATTATTCTAGCCCTAACACCCTAGCCCAAAGGTTCCTGGACTTCATTAACTCGAATGCAATGGAACAGCTAGTCACCTCTCCCACAAGGGGAGAAAATATACTAGACCTGATCATCACAAACATGGGGACAAAATGCTCCAAACTGGAAGTATACCCCTCACTAGTGAGATCTGACCACAAACTAATCACCCTGCATATTCATATCCCACCTCCACCACCAGCACAAAAGACTACAGTGAGAAACTTCTCAAAGGCCGACTTTACACTTCTCAAGACTGAGATGGTATCCTTTAAGCCCCCTGGGCCAGAGGAAACCACATCCCACAATGCTGAATCCTTCACAAATGCTTTCTACGGACATCTCCAAGAATGCATGGATCATGCAATCCCAAATAAAACCAAGACCCTCTCCACCAAGGCAGGCGTCCTGTCTGGTGGACCCCAGTCATAAACAAACTGCATAACAAAAGAAGGAAGCTACTGTAAGACAGAGCGAAATCCCATAAAGGGAAGGCATCTCTGACCAGCACTAGCAAAAAACTACGTTCACTCATAAAACATACAAGGCCAACTTTGAGAGAAAAATCGTTAAGGACACTAAAGATAACCATAAGGCCTTCTTCAGCTATGTTAGAAACTTGGGCGGAAACCCTCAGATATGCTCAGAGTTAGTTCATAATGACAAAAAATACACTGAACCCACAGATATTGCCAACATACTGGCAGACAGGTTCAGTGCAAACTTCTCCCCTCCCTCACCTCCAAAAGAAGAAATAGTTATCCCAGCTGAATGTAACCTCCCTGTCATCTCAGATGTCCAGGTGAGAGGCGCTCTCAGCAAAGCTAAAAACACAGCATCTATGGGACCTGATGGTATCCCGGGTTGTGTGCTACGTAATCTCCAAGAGGACCTAAACCAGCACATAAAAATGCTGTTTAACCTTAGCCTTACTACAGGATATGTACCTGAACACTGGCGTACAGCAACAGTGGTCCCACTCCACAAAGGAGGCTCCTCTACAGACCCTGGAAACTACCGCCCCATAAGCTTAACCAGCCTGGTCTGCAAAGCTATGGAAAGAATCATTATGGAACTCATAAACAGAGACATTGGGGACCTACAGACACTTGATCCTACCCAGTTCGGCTTTGTAAAGGGCAGATCCTGCCTTTTGAACCTGGTTGACTTTTTTGAAACAGTCACTAGAGCCATTGATGAGGGCAAAGCAGCCCATACAGCCTACCTGGACTTGGCTAAAGCCTTCGACACAATACCCCACTCAGGCATCATAGACAAGCTCAACAGCTTAAATGTAAACCCATATGTCACAAGATGGGTTGCAAACTGGTTAAAGGACAGAACCCATAAAGTCAATATCGCTGGAGCTATGTCAGACTCAAAGCCAGTCACAAGTGGTGTCCCACAGGGCTCTGTCCTGGGACCCCTATTGTTCAGCATTTATTTCTTAGATGTGAAAGCAAACACGGGAGGGTTGTGGCTGACAAAGTTCACAGATGACTGCAAACTAGGTGCCATAGTCGATACACCAGCTGACACATGCATCCTACAGAAAGGCCTTACTGAGACGGACAACTGGTGCCGAAGTCATGGCCTTAAACTAAATGCCAAAAAATGTATAGTCATCCCCTTTGGGAAAAACAAAGTACCCACAAATTATCACATAGGCAGTAACCCACTGAGTACAGAAAAAGTAATCAGAGACCTGGGGACCCAAGTTGACAGTGACCTCTCATTGGACACCCACGTTGCCAAAGTGGTTAGAAAGACCTTCTACCTTGCCCACCTTATCATGAAGGTCTTCACATCCAGATCAAAAAAGGTCATTGTACCCCTATACTCCTCCCTTATCAGGCTCATGATTGAGTACAATGCCCCATTTGGTATGTACCTCACCCGGCACCTGCAGCAGCTGGAGAGACCCCAAAAGTACCTCACCAAGAGGATCAAGGGTCTCCAACATATGTCATATGCTGCCAGACTAAAGAAACTCCAGCTCTATTCAGTAGCATACCGCCTACTCAGAGGTGATCTATGCCTGACGTACAAGGTCATGTCCAATCAGGAATTGATGGACATGCTCCATCTCAAAAAATCCAAATCCATCAGAACCACGAGAGCTAAAGATCTAAACCTCAGCACAAATATGAATAGGACATGCCTCTCACTTTCTCTCTTCAAGAGAAATCTTGACGAGTGGATGGGAGATCGTAAGTTTACCCCTGGGGTCATCTCTGTGTCACTACTAGACAGAGGCACAGTAAACTAAATCTATACTTTTGTACCATTACATGGGGTGGCGAAAGCCACATACACTATGGCTAGGCTTATAAATGCCCTAGGGCAGATAGCCTAGTACTAAACTATGAAACTATGAAACAAATCTATTACAATTTAAATACTTCATTTTGGCGCCGAAACTCAGTGATACATGTTTTTTTTTTTAAGTAATAGGTGCACCAAAATTACATCACAGTATATATACTGTTACATCCTAATACATGAATATATTCTTATACAAAAAATACTTAAAGTACTTTAAAATGTTAAATTGAAGCACAATTCATCACACATTTGCAGAACCAACAAAGCGTTAGGTTTACTTGATATTACCAAAATTCTTGTTGTAAGAACGCTAATCCATGGACGGCTAAAAGTTAGCTCACTGTCCATGTAAGTTTCCAAATCCCAAACAACTGAGTCAACTCTTAGGCTTGTATTGTCAACGTGATAGTTCCCTGGGATAGATGTCTTTCCAAAGGATGCATTTTTTTTTTTTTTTAGCATTTAATTTCAGTCCATGATTCTGCACCAGTTATTTAATTGAGATAAACCGTCCTGCAGGATGGCTAAGTCATTTGTGGATTCAGTGACTGTTCCTAGCTTGCAGTCACCTGCAAATGTAGTCACATGCTTCTCAACCTCTTAGATCAAGATATCTGGACAAAGTCATAAATAATGGGGAGATAAAAGAAGCCCAAAACTTGGGACAATTTTTAATTATTGCTCCTACAAACTCAGAAAGCTGATACAATAACAGGTTTTGAATCAGCATGAATTTTATGAAGGGCATGAAGTCTGAAACTCAAATGTCTGAAATTATTTTCTGACTCCATTCTTTAATGAATTGCCAATGATTTGCCAGAAAACCACACTTTTATGAAAAATGGACTAACAATAAGAGGCAAAAATCTGGACATTCTGTGAAAATCTGTACACTTAAGAGGTATGCATAGTCAGCCAGACCCCTTTGGTATAGGATTTTACTTCAGAAAAGTAATACATTCTTCCACCTATTGTTTGAAAGTTAGTTATAAAGTCTATTATATAATTTTTAGTGGAAGTATTTCATATTAGAAATACAAAAGTTAAGGTAAAACACACGCGCGCACACACACACACACACACACACACACACACACACACACACACACACACACACACACACACACACACACACACACACACACACACACACACACACACAGTTTTACATAGTGAGACTTTTTTGTCATTGATTGGTCTAAATGCAGTCCAGCTACTTTGAGAAAGATGAGCATACAGACCTAACAGGGGTTATGAAGTCTGTGTTTGTTTATCTTATGCTAACTGGTGGAACTCCTTGTAACTGCTGCTGCTACACTTGTTTCTTTTAGTAATGTTTTTATTTTCACTCACTGTGCTGTTAAAAAGATAGAGGGACCCAGAACAAAACATTGCAAATGGAAGAAGCTAAAAAGTAATCTGCTCTGGTTCTACATTTTCAAGGCAAGGTTAGTGAGCAGAAATTAAATGGTGGGTATAAGAAAAGATTTCATAGCAGATGGATATCATGTTATTCATAGTAGCACTTTTTTTTACTGGGCTGTCTGATACAATAATTTACTTTTTTGGAACATCAGCTAGCCAATGGGATGTTCATATTCTCCCTGCAAGTTTTCTAAATTTTGCTATATTCTAATATTTTCATTAGTTCATTGGAATCATTATGGAACTGGAACTCACAGCATGGAACTCTAATCCTTCTGTGCTTCTGTTATAGTCACCTAGAACAGATAATGGCATGTATTACTAAACCTTCTTCTAAATTACTTAAAATAAGAAGTTTCAGAAAGTAAGTTCCAATGACAGCTATGTTCAGCTTTACTCAAAATGTTAATGCCTTCAAGGAAAATGCAATAACAAATCAATATTCATAGCAGTATAAAATATGAAATGCATTTTCCCAGAAATTGAACTGTAAGCTTCAGAAATGAAAGCATAAGTATATGCTTAACAAAAACAATTAAATTACGCTCACTCTGCACGCTTGAGAAGCTTGCTTTTTAATAGCATGCTTCAGTTAATTTCTGTATATAATGATAACATGTATTAGGAATGACAGTTATTAACTGCCATATTAAAATCATTTAAAAAACAAAAAAAGAGGTGCAGGTGCAATGATTAACTTTTGCATGTAATGAAGAACAATTAAATGTATGATAAGTTCAACAATTTACATCAGCTTTGATATGTGGGACAGCCTTTGTAGTTTGCAATGTGTTCAGTTAAAGTAGTCACAAGAATCTGGAGATATTTTTTAAGTATTAAATAAGATTAAATTCTTTGTATCTGCTTATCTTAAGACTAGCTGATTAAACACAGACTCCTAGATAAAAGAAAGGACAAACTGGTCTCAGAGAAAGTGAAAAAATTGTCAAAGGCACATCCTAGTGGGTAGAAAAGCAATATACAACCACTCCTTTTAAGATTGAAATCTGTCTGGTGTTTCCTACACACACACACACACACACACACACACACACACACCATACCTCTCAACCACTTTATGCAAGAAATCTAGACAAAGACTAGAATAATGGGGGGACAAAGGCCCAAAAATCTGCACAGATTTTAAATATTGCTCTTATCAACTTAGAAAGCAGCTAGAATAACAGGATTTGTGTTAGCATGCATTGTCTGAACGATATGAAGTCTGAAATTTAAATATATATCATTATTTGGTCATTATTTAATGACTTTAATCATCTGTGATTTATTAGGAACAGATCAAATATTTGAGGCAAAAATCTAGACATTTTGTGAAAATCTGTACAGTTGAGAGGTACGACACACACACACACACACACACACACACACACACACACACACACACACACATACACACTCACACAAACACACACACACACACACACACACACACACACACACACACACACACACACACACACACACACACACACACACACACACACACACACACACACACACACACACACACACACACACACACACACACACACTGACACACACACACACACACACACACTGTTCATCGTGGCAGTTTTCCTTCTGTTTTGTACATTTCTAAATCTACTATGCGATTCTGCTTAAGGGAAATTTCTTGTGAACAGCCTTTTCTTCCTTCAGACATGTAGGTGTTGTCATCCCTTGCCTTTCTCAACTGTTCTGAATTAAGGCAAAAAGATACAGAAACTGCTTAGCTTATGTCATCTGAAGGCATATGTGTACAAATGGAATCTCTGTGGATTGCAAGGGTTAAAATCAATAAGAAATCTGCAAAAGGTATTATAGGCAAGATAATGGTGTCAGCTGATAATATGAAAGAGCTGTATTGTGTTAAGGAATGATAAATGAGATGTGAATAGATATGCGCAGGTTTAAGGACATATGAGATGGAAAGACAGATGATTGTTAATGCTGTATAGGTCAGAGTGTAAAACACAAAAGCACACAGAGAATGCAAAACATTAGCTGAATCACATGGTGACAGATAATTCAGGCAGAAAAAGATAACATTGCTGCAACTTTGTAGAATTTGTGGTGAATGGGGCTGATGGTTGTTTTTGTATTTTGTTACCTTAAGTGGCTAAAATAAGTGCATATTTATGCAATTAATGGTTTCTCTAATATAAGAAAGTGACTGTCCTGTAGCTACATATTGCTGGAAACAGGAATGATAAATTACTTTGTGTCATATCTGTACAGGATATTCTAATATGTAAAGCATTCAAGGCAGGCAATCAGCAGAAGAAAAGAAAGCCCTGAATCTAATCAAGAGCATCATATACTGAATGACAGAAAAAAATTTCCAACAGACTATGAACAGCAATTAATGCAGTGTACGCAAGATTGTTTAATGAGGTAACAGAGATCAGAATAAACTGCAGGGGTGTTAATCAGGAAAAAAAATTCCACTCCTCCAACATGGGGTGCAGGACTTCATATATACATGAAAATAAGTCTAGTATGACTGGACTAGGGTTGTATGTGAAGGTTTTCACCCTGGTCATACTGTTGGAGTACAGACCAGTCAGCAAATGAACAAAAACTACTGAAAATGAAAAATATTTAGAAGGACAGAAAATGCAACCTTATTTTAAATAGATAAATGCAAGACATTACAGTCAAGATGATTTAATCAGTGCAAGAGAAATAGGCATTCGTAACAGTTACAGACACGTAGTACAGCATGTATTCATCATGGTTTATTAGCGCTGTGCTTTCCAAATGATGTGTGCAAATAATAATGACAACACTGTGGGCAGTGCTGGGATTTGACAGACCACCAACAGATGTTGTGAAGGGGTGGGCAGCCTCCCCAGCACAGAAATATCCAGTAGTTCCCTATAATGGCCACTCTGGATGGTAATATTGCATTTAAAAATGGGTGCTATTTTTTTTCCTATTATTTGTTTTTATTCATTTTAAGGGATATATTTGTTTGTTTCTTGGTGTTTTTTAAGTACTCTTTTTCTTAGTTTTAGTGGAATACTCTCATATTGTACATTTAGAAATTGCTAGATAATAGTCATTAAATATGAGTATCTAATGGTAGGTGTGTGTGTCTGTGTGTGTACACATGTTTCTCTGAGGTGTGTATGTGTGTCTGTTTAAATTTAACCCCAGAAAGTAACATTTGGTAATGTAGTAATTAAGTACTTATGTGACTGGAGCTATGATAATCTGGTTTGCATTTTATCTAATAGATGACTTGTCTTAACAACATAGTGCTAATGGGTCACAAGATCATTGTTGTTAATTTGATAGTGTGAACGGACATTGTTTTTACAGACGGGAATGATGATGCATTTCTTTGCATTCAGTTTGACACTGTGACTAAAACACCAGTTGTTGGTCTGTGTAAAACCCTCCTGTAGTATACTGACATTGTTTGGGGATTCAGTAATTTCACCCAGTTTGCAGCTGAACACAAACTTGGTCAGCCATAGCCACTGAGTTTTGGCCTGAAATTCTGAGAAGTATATACCAAACAGTATGAAGCTCAGCATTGACCCTTGTAGCACCCTGCTGGTGAAAGGTCTGCTGGTTGATGTGGAGTCACCCACTTTGAAAGTGTGTCACTGGTTTATGAGCCACTTGGTAACCCATCTGACAACAAAGGGGCTTACATTCAGTTTGCTAAGTTTATCAGTAATGCCTGAATGTGGGATTGTGTCAAAGGTCTTTGACAAATCACGGTATGCTGTGTGCACAGATTTGCCCTCGTCAATGGCCCTGGTCACATTTTCAAAGAAATCCACCAGGTTTAACAGGCAGGATCTGCCCTTGACGAAGCCAGATTGGTTTGGATCCAGGGTTTAGAGGCCGTATATGTCTTTATTTATGACGTCCATAATGATACATTCCATGGCTTTTCAGATGAGGTTGGTTAGACTTATGGGTCTATAATTGCCTTGGGTCTGTTGCTATGCCACCTTTGTGGAGGGGAATAACTGTTGCTGTTCTCCATTCCACAGGAACAAAACCTGTAGTTAGGCTGTGATTGAATAGGGTACTTAATGGTGATGCTAGTTCATGTTTTAGTTTATTTAGAAGACAGCTTGGGATGCCATCTGTTCTCACAGAGGTTGTGTTTTTTGTCTTAGGCAAGGCTTTAATGACCTAGTGTTTGGATATGAAGGGTGGATGGGACATTGGAGGCAAGGTTTATGATAAGTTTAGAGGGGATAAAGGTGTGAAATTTTAGCCAAATCTGTTTGATAGTAGGTTTGCTATCTCTGCGGAATCAGTGTGTGTGATACTGTTAGTCACTAGTTCGGCACTTGCTTGGGTCCTACCTTTTAGGCTATGTACGTAGCTGTAAAAGACCTTATTGTTATCCTTGACTGTGATTGCTAAATTTTACCTCAAAGTTACCCTTAGAGGATTTGACATGTTAACTTATTTACCTGTTGAGGCTGAGGAGGGTTTTTCCATTGTTGGGGCCTCGCCTTAGTTTTCTTAGACTGCAACCTTTTGCTTTTGTTGTGAAATGTGTTGATGCTGGATGTCCACCAAGGCAGCTTATTTTAGTTGGGGCTCTGGCTTTGATTTTCTCTGGAACAGCCAAGTCTATACACTAACACAAGTGGTTGTACAAGGCTTCAGTGTAAGCTTTGGTGTGGTTACCACTTCCAAGTGTGGCTGGAGCTTGGAATGCATTTATACCTTCCCCTAGGAGTGTATAGTTTGCTTTGGTGAAATTTTTTAGTCTGATTTCGCCATTTGTGAGTTCTGGTGTTAGTGCCAGTTTGAAGGCGACTGATTTGTGGTCAGATTTGACTAATGAGTGTCTGACAGTTGCAGTGGTCCATCTGCCTGTGATGTTAATGAGGACCAGATCTAGTATGTTTGTTTCTCTTGTTGGGGTTTGAACAATTTGTTCCTGGGCATTTGAGTTAAGAAAGTCAAGGAACTTTTGCGCTAGTGAGTTAGGGCTAGAGTAGGTTTCCCAGTTGATGGTGGGATAATTGAAATCCCCAATGACCAGAGTGTTAGGCAATATTTGGATTGTCTCCAGTTTGCTCAAGTAGGCCTCATGTGTATCATGTTCCATGGAGGGGGATCTACTAGTCAGGAGGAGAATTTTTCCTCTAATACAGATAGAAACACTGTCTCCTCTGGCTCTCACATGTTCGTTTTGCGGTCCGAAGGTGTAGAAGGTATTGTAGCCTTGCAAGACCATGGTACTTTCTGAGGCCTTGAACCAAGTTTCTGTGACTGCACAGACATCTACATTCTCCAGTGACAGAAGTGCTTCACAGGTGTGCAGTGTTTGGTTTAAGCTCCTAGGTTTTAAAAGCATAATCCTTAATTTCTTATGGTTGGCAATTTTCACTTTGACAATTTTGTTTTTTAGACCTTGTCTAAAAAAGGCATTATAGGGGAGGCAAGAGCCTTTTCCAGCATCCAAAAGCTTATTGGTGCCAGGTGCAAACCATCTCTGGTAAAGCAGCAAGGTTTGTCGAACTATGTCATCCCAGGCTGACAGAAACTGGATCCACTTTGAATGACACCAAAAACTAAGCTAATTATTGAAATCGATCATTTTTTTTATTTATACTGCAGCATCATTCTAGGTGAGAGCAATATGCTGCTCAAGGCTAGGGACATACCTGCCTTGGACACATGCTCAGAGAGCTAAATCATTTATCTCTTCATATAGTCCAGTGAGGTACATCTCAGGACGTTCACTCCAACATTTGCTATCATAGAGTCATAGTGGTACTTTTTGTTGAGAGAGTTGAATGCATGCATGATCTGACAAATCCTGGCACTGGACAGACAGCTGACTGTGACTTTTTCCTTATCTAACCTGGTGAGTGGGACATTTATGTGTCCCACTAAGGAGTCTCCAATGACAAAACAATTTGTTTCTTGAGTGTTACACCTTAAGGGCTTGGTAGGTGAGAAAATGGTGTTGCTGTGTGTCTTGGGTGCTGTGGGGACTGTGTTAGTTGTAGCAGTTTTTTGTTTTGGAGGTTTCTGATGTTTCTGTAAGTTTTTTGAGAGCACCTCCACGTATTTTGATTTATGTGTTGGATGCATACTCTATGTATGAGTAGTGGTACTAAGTGCATGAGTAATGGTGGCTGAGTTGACAACCTCTTCAGTGTTACTGTTTCAAGTGCAAGAGAGCATGGATTCAAGATTTGTATTTTTTTAGTCTTTCTTTTAATGTTTATATTTACTAACTTTATAGAAGCATATACCTTTTGTTTGTATCCTATAAAAATGCATTCTGTGCAACACACTATGTCTGCTTGATAGCAGGAGGAGTCAAGAGGTTTGTACAGTCTACCATTTTAAGTACATTAACATTGTAGATCCATTCCATCTCTACTTTCTCCCTTAGATTTTCTTCACCTGTTCCTTGCCTTCTTGAATCCCTCTCTAGATTATCTCTCCATCAACCACTCTAGTAGTACTTACCAAGTGTCTAAAACTCTCTCATACGTTCATAGGTACATAATAGGTAATGACCACTAGGGACTTTGTAAGCCTATCTGTGCAACCCAATCTAACTGTGCTTCTGCGTATCACATACATTTATTAGGACAGGGTGTGTTAGGAAGTTTCTTGAGGTTATGTGGGGGGTAATGTTAGTTTGGGCATTGCTGTCTGCTTCTGTCTGTCAGAGACATAGGGGACAGACACAAGGTGAATTTCTGATTTCCCAGCCATTGGTCAAGGTTACTATTAAATAAGGTTAACGATAGATTCTGCTCCATATGGACAAAGAGCCTGCTACAGAGCTTGGGGATCTTCTGAGTTGTGTATCTGTCTTGCTAACATGTCTTATTTACATTACAAGCAAAATTTAAATCCTTGAATATAATGTTTGTTTCCAGTGATCCTCAACTGACAATTTTCTGATCATTTATTTAGCCTTTTCAAATACTTTGTTAGACTTTTGCCCTACATTTCACTGCTACACTTGGGAATGTGTCATCAACAAAGAGGCTGATCATTGTCTCTCCTGACAAACACATTGAAGATCCAGAGATCTATTTTGGACTACTGCAGTACACAGTCACTTCTTTTTTTTACTGACATCATTTCTCCTGCCTTTTGATACAATCAAACAATATTCTTCTATTCAAAACATTTTTCAAAAACATCTATCTTTTTGTATGAGTAACATTAAAATAGAAACTACAATAAGGTTACAGACAGACAGCTGTCATATATGCAGGCTAACATATCTGTGCCATTTTCCCATAAAATAGCAGCTACTAGATTATAATGTTTACATTTTTTGCAATGTTCTTTCAAACTAAAATTCAAATAAAGATAACGGAAATAATGTGCAGGCCAAGGGGCAAACACTCCGCTGTGGAAATAAACGTAAATAACTTGAGAATATAACAAAGTCACAACAGACCAAATGCAAATCTGATGAAGCTTAACTGTGAAAGCACTTACCATTTGTTGCAATAAATACCACTTTTTATCTTTTCTATTGGAGGATTTAGTGACTGTGTTTTCCTGCCTGGTCTTTCCGTTGCGACTTTGTTATATTCTAAAATTCAAATAACTTTCCATTAACAGGAATTAGAATTTGCATGACATGGGACATATTATAAGTTATAAAATGTATAGATGTTTTCTGTCATAACAGTATTTACAGAATTTCTTACCACATTGACAGGTAGATAGGGATGCCACTCTCCTAATATGTCCACAGCTGTGTCTGTACAACTTTAAGATGATTTTGCTCATCCATCATTTCCTTTAAATGTCACAAATATGCCTTCCTCCTTTCTTATCATTAATGCATTACAGGATGCTAATCCTGTTTATTGCTGTAATATATATATAAATATACATATAAATAATCCCTGGGATTTAATAAACTCCATGTAGGCTACGTGCAAAGCCAACACAGAATTTACATGTTTGAGCGGTGGTGAGCTGTGAGCAGCAGCATGCAGTACAGCGCAATGCATATTCATGCCGCACTGCACGTCTAAGCTAGGTTTCATGGTCAGCAACAGTGTTACTTGCCAGGAAACTGTGTAAGCAAACACAGATAGCAATACTCTTTCAAGCATGTATGGTCCGCGGTTTTGCGCAGAATGGCACAATGATCACCAGAGTTTCGCAGATAGCTCTCAATCTTTTAGTTCAACACATCTGCACAAAGGACAGCATAATGCGGGGACAATAAACCAGAAATTGGGACATATTTGACATAGAAATGTGGCAGAATAAATTTCAAACATACCTCTCAACTTCTTAGAGCAAGAAATCTGGACAAAACCATAAATAATGGGGAGACAAAGGTCCAAAAATTGGGACCGATTTTAATATTGCTCTTACAAACTTAGAAAGTTGAGAGAATAATACATTTTACAGTAGCATGAATTTACTGAAAAACATGAAGTTTGAAACTCAAATGACTGTCATTATTTTCTGAGCTCAGTCCACAATGACATGCCAATAATTTGCCAGAAAACCAAAACTGTATGAGGAAAAGATCAAAAATATGGACATTCTGCAAAAATCAGGACAGTTGAGAGGTATGAAGAAATGCATGTAATATTGAGTCACATCAGCCCTGAGATTACCCAGTGATATGGCAGAAAGCCATACATTTAATAAGGGACACATCTGGACATCCTGGGAATATCTGGACGGTTGAGAGGTATGAATGCATAGTATATGGTCCAAACACAGTACATGATAGTGTATCTACAGTGCAGAGTATTGATATTTCATTCCTGGCATTCAGTATTGAAGTTGTGCAAATGATTTGCAATGGTACATGGACTGCCATGTAAAATGAACACTCAGGAGAAGTGTGTGCAATGAATAGGGACACACAGATGAATTGTAGGAATGAACACAGGGAAAGAGGGCAGATGAAGCAACCTAATGTACAGCAGATGAGGGTACGTCAGTGGAAGATGGTTGTAGCAGCAGCACCAATCAAATATCTATATGGTACAGTAGGGACTATACAATGAAACTATGTTTTATGTGATTGTCACACAAGGTGGCATAAAATTGGTGAGGATGGCTGTGTGAGATAAGCATCTTGCATGAATAATGCAGAGGACATCTATCAGGAATATACAATTAGAGTAGGATGCATATTGTGAAGCTGTGCAAACTGATATGCCTGAATATGAGTGTAATCTCAACAGAGGTCTCCAGCAAGTGGGGTGCAGGTAAAGGCTTATGGACAACATTAAAAGAAGCAAGCACAATCATGGACAATATCAGAATAATACCACCAGCAATCCCAAGGCTCTGATATAACATATGTGATTTAGAGTGATCAGAGATGATTCTGCACAAACACACTTGAACAACTATTATGATAGATCCACACTCTATGAGGGTAACCATGCACACGGTCCTGGCACTGTAACATCTGCTGGAGGTGTTACGAGGGACACTGTTATACCTGCATGCAGCATTATCAGCAAACCAGGCTAGTTAGTGGGTGTGCTTGGCATATATGTGTGTGTATATATATATATATATATATATATATATATATATATATATATATATATATATATGACATACTCCACAATGTCACAAATGATACCCTTGCCATTAATGTTGTGAAACACCTATGTATGTTAGTGTGTGCATCAGCAGAACAGGTAGCAGAAATGCCTGTGGTGTAACAACTTAATTGGTGTTCCGCACCATCAGAAAGTCATGTATACACCGTATGGCCAATATGCTGTGTGACAGCTCACTGTGACAAATGTGGTACACTTCAGTTATGCATCACTGGAAGATGTGTATGGCAGTAGATGAAGAATGGTGCATTGTACTCAGTTATGGGTGTGATAAAGGCTGGGAACTGTAAAGGTATCATGGCCTCTGATGTGGATGTCCTTCACATCCAGTACTTGTATTACATTCAAGGGAGTAGTCAGCATTGTGACCACATGCTGGTGGAAGTTCCACTTACCATGTACCCCAGGACATGGGTCACATCCCTATTGGTCTGATTATAGGGTGTGATGTTCTACATTATACTTGGGTTGTGTGTTTGTTTTCCTGACTTAACAAATCCACCAATGCTTTCTTGTCATTGCATGTGCTATCATAACTGTGGCAGTAATTCTTGGTATGTGTTGATACTGTCTGCGTTATACTGACATCATAGTTGGAGTCAAAGATTGCCCACAATCTGTAGGCCTTCAGGCATTTGTTAGGACACAGGATGTGTATGTCATCAGTGATGTCAATCACTTAAATAATGGGCAGGAAAGGGTCTAGCAGACAGCCCTGATGTATGGACCTGATCACTACACCTGAGATATAAGTCACATCATACACTTCAACATAGTGAGATGCCACATTTGTGATACACTGGTTTACCCACTTGGTGATATAGCTGTTTATGGCCACATATGACAGTGCTGATTGAATACCTCAGTGTGGATTTGTGTCAAATGCCTTAACCAGGTTAAGTTCCACAAGATGATACTGTTGTCATCATGCATGCCGTCAATTACCCCTTTGAGGACATCTAGCAGATGTAACAGACACGATTTATCATGAACATATCACATGGATCTGTTGCATACAGCTGTAATATTGCTAGTGTCCATTTAGAAGAGGTCCATGATGACATGTTGGTCTACCTCACAGTTGAGGAGAGTCAGGATATCTCTATACATGCATGCATCACGTATTGCCCCCAGCTTGGATGGATGCATGCTAATGTACAACTTACTACAGAACATAGCCCATGTGGCTGGTGCATTGAAGTGAGTATTTAACTGTATCAGGAAGGTGTATGTCCTGAGTCATGCCACAGGCAATCTGTGATGTTTTCACAGCCAAGTGAGTCCGTGTGATAGGTCTGGATGAGGGTAAGACTGATACTGCCTATCATTTATTTATTTATTTATATTTGTTGACCGGGATTGTCAGACTGGACATAGGTCCATTTTCAGCAGAAGCCTGGGAAGAAAAGCTCCACAGTTAAAATAAACAGACTGTAGTTACATTGGATTACATAGTGATTAACAATTTACAAAGCAATTTACAACATATTTACAGACCAAGAACATAGTAAATCAGTAGACAACTAAAATCTTTATCTGTGAAGTACATAACAGACATTAACAAATGTTAAAATAAGAAGTTCCTGCTGTATAAGTACTAGGCTTATGAGCAACTGAGCTTGCTATAATCAAGGTAGTTAGTGGAGTGGAAAGAAAGGTAGTGGTTGGATGGGGTGGGTGATATTAGAGTGGGAGTGGCAAGGGCATAGCCAGCATGTTTTTAGGTGTGCTTTTCGTAAAGTTTTGAAGTGGTTGCATGATGGTATGGAGGTAATTGTGGGTGGGAGGGAGTTCCATTATTTGGCTATGGTGCAAGAGAATAGTGCTTCACCAGCAGAGTTATTGGCTTTAGTGATCTGCAAGTGATTTTTGTTGCTGGATCTTAGTGGTCTGGTGGTGCGATAGGGTTGGAGTAGATTCTGGATGGATGGGACATTTAGTGGATGGTTTACTAGTTTGTGGGCGAGTGAGAGTTGATACCATTGAAGGAGGTGAGGGAGTTCAAGCCAGCCCAGTTCAGAAGTGAGAGACAGTGGTGACTATGGTAGGATGTCCCTGTGGCGAATTTGGCGATTTTGTTGTAGCAGGTCTCTAGCTTGTTTAGATCGCATTGCCTTAGGTTGGTATATATTGGAGAGGCATAAAGTAGGGTGGAGATAAGGTGGGAATTTGCTACTGAAATCTTTGCTGCTTTGGTGAGAAGATGCTTATTTCTGTATAATGCTCCTAGTTTTTGTGGACTTTTTTATGGTCATGGATATGTGAATGTCAAATTTTAGTTTATTGTCTATTTCCACTCCTAGCAATTTGGTGTGTTCAGTTGGGTATATAGTGGTGTTGTCTTTTGCTGTGATGTTAAAGTGAGAGTTGTTTTGAGTATGTTTGGTGGGTTGGAAGATGAGTAGTTTAGTTTTGTTTGGGTTGAGTATTAATTGGGCATCGGATAACCAAGTTTCAACAGAGGAAAAGGCTTCCTGTGTGACTTTTTGCAGTTTGGGTAGGGACTGGACTGAGCAGATGATGGTCGAGTCATCTGCGTATTGTATGAGTGTGCCATGTGTGGTGGCAGAGGCTAGATTATTTGTGAAAACAGAGAAGAGTAATGGTCCAAGGATGGATCCTTGGGGAACCCCTATGGAGACAGGTAGTTGGGGAGATATGTCATTCTGCCATACAATGGATTGTTGGCGGTCAGACAGGTAACTCTGAAACCAGTTGGTGACTGATTATGAGAAGGATAGGTTATTGAGGACAGAGATGAGTTGTTTGTGTGGGACCATGTCAAATGCTTTAGACAGGTCTAGGAAAGTAGCAGAGGAGAGATAGCCATTGTTTTTATGCTGAAGGATAGTGTTAGTAAAGGAGAGTAAGGCAGTGGTGGTGCTATGGTTTGGTCGGAAACCATGCTGAGTACTGGAAAGGAGGTTGTTAGTAAGGAGGTAGTCTGAGACCTGAGAGTGTATGCATCTCTCTAGTATTTTGGAAAGTGGAGAGAGAATAGCTATGGGGCAGTAATTGGTTAGTTCTGTGGAGGGTCCGCCTTTGTGGAGGGGAATTATATGTGATACTTTCCATAGTGTGGGAACATAACTTTCTGACAGAGATCGGTTAATCAAGATGGATACTGGGTAGGCCAGAGCATCAGCTGTGATTTGTAGGTATTCACTTGGGAGGTTGTCTGCTGCTAATTTGGTGGGTTTAAGTTTAGTTAAGAGTTTTTTTATGTTGGAGGTAGGTACAGGAGAAAAAGAGAAGGCAGTGGGGAGATTACTAGTTGAAGGTGTGGGTTGGAGGGGAGGGGGTTGTGTTGTTTAGCTAGTGATAGTATGGTTTGTGTGAAGTGTGTGTTGAATGAGGTAGCAATATTTTCTGAGGAGTGAGAGATGTTAGGAGGAGGGGTACTGACTTTACCTGGGTGGAGGATGGAGTTTATGGAGGACTAGAATTGTTTGGGGCTGTGTTCGGAGGAGTCTAGGGCAGACTGGTAGTATTGGAATTTGTCCTGTTTTATTAGCTTTTTGACTCTATTGTGTAGTTCTAGGAATTTCTGTCTAGTTGAGGGGATGTTGGTTTTGCGCCAGTGCTCCCAGGCTTTATCCCTGTTTTTCATTTCTGACTTAGTGGTTTTCTGTAGCCAGGGGAAGGGTTGTGCTTTGATTCTGGAAAGTCTTATGGGTCCATGGTAATTAAGGATGCTCAGGAAGGTAGTATTAAAAAATTCAACTGCGTCATCAAGACTGAGGCACTTTAGAGGATGCCAGTTACATTCTTTGAGGGATGAGATGAATGTGAGTGGGTTAAAGTTTATTTTTACGTACCTGACGGTAGATGACAGGTTAACTTGGTATAGGTATTTTTTTCAGTAGGAATGTTGGGGAGTGATCACTGAGGCTATCTGATAAGCAGCTTGTTATATATGACTGGGGGCTCTTACTGACTAGTATCCAATCCAGGGTAGTGTGCTTGATGGAGTTTTTATTTATCCTGGTTGGTGACTGGACTAGTTGGGTGAAGCCATGAAGGTTTACATGATGGGTTGGATGGTTGCCAGAACAGGATTGCCAGTCAATATTGAAATCACCTAAAATGATAGTTTCTTGGGGGAGATGGTGGGTAGACCAGATGAGGAGGTTTTCTAGTGGAGGGATGTTTTGGCCAGGTGGGAAGTAGCATCCAATTATGTTGATGGTTTTGTTTTGGTTTATTTTGAGGTTGGTATATATTATTTTTTCATTGCCTATTTGTGGAGCTGATGATTTTAAGATCTGGATGTTTAGATGCTGTTTAAATATTATAGCTACACTGCCTCCTTTCTTGTTTAGCGGTCTACTCTTAGTATGCCATAACCTGTAGGGAGTATTTGCTCACTGGTAATGTGAGGTTTTAGCCAGGTTTCTGTCAGGATGACTATATCTGGGGAGTACAAGTCTATGGTGGCATGGAGTTCATGGACTTTGTTGGCTATACTTCTAATATTTAGGCTTAGTAGAAGGAAGTCATTTGGCTTTCTATTGTCTGTAATATGGGAGAAGTTGTGGTTTCTAGTCTGATTATGAGGATTGGGGTTGGAGACGGTAGGGCCAGGGTTGGGGTGGATATCTCCACTTAGGGCTAGTTTTGATATACATGAGGTTATTAGTTTTCTCAGTTTTTGAATGTGTTTTATTATAAGGGAAACTTTATGATTGTGCTCTTTGGGTAATAGGTATGGTGCGAGGGTTACTATGTTAAGTTGTAGGGATGCTTTATGTTTGAGTAATATAGTTGGTAGAATATGTGGGGGGTGCATAGAGATGGTTCTTGAGTTGGTGGGAGGGGAGCTGAGTGAGGGTGAGACATGAGTGGTGGTGTGAGTAGTAGTACAGTGGTAGCGATGCAAGGAGAGTGCATGCAGTGAGCATAGGTAAGGTATGCTTGTACATGTTAGTTGAGGAGGTGTGATAGTAGTGGGAAGATGGAGGAGGTAGTGTTGGGTTAGCGCTGTGGTTGGCTACTGGAAAGATGGGAGGGGTTTGTGAGTGTAATAAAGGTGGGACCACTGAGTGCGGGAGGAAATAGGGGGCAGGGTGGGGAGCGAAGCAGGTAGAGACCCTGTTAGTTGCTCTTATGAGGGGGCTGGAAACAATCAGGTAACAGAGTTAATTGATGAATGAACATATGATAGTGACAAGGGTGGTTGTAGTTTTAAAAATGGTGCCTGCCACAGGTAATATTTATTAACTTTGGGATTGTCTTAAGGTAATAAACAGGGAAGGGGGAGGGAGAACAAGGGTGTGAGCAGGCAGTTCTTTGTACTGCTGCTAATGAGCCAAAGCAAAGACAAGTTAGTGTTTGAGAAACAATCACAATTGACCAAGGACTGCTCTGAAACTGTAAGTCATTTCTTAACCATTTTCAGGTGGAAAAACAGGATAACCTTGTATCAGTAGGCCACTGTGGTCTCAGTTTAAATCAACAAACACACAGTATTGATCAGATTATGGATACTATCTGCTAACAGACGGGAATAAGAGAGAAAGTGGAAGAAGAGTGTGTGTGTGTGTGTGTGGGGGGGCTGCTTACAAGCCAAAGCAGAGTGCTCTCCAGGGGAAAATTAATATTGGCACAAACAGGTAGATACATACTCAAAGTTAACTTTAGTTGTTTGCAGACAGTTCAGACCCGGACTGCACTTTTCTTATAAGAATGATAAAGGTGGTACCGCAGTTGAATACTTAAGAGTGGTGTTAGGTTCAAAGTTAACTTTAGTTGTTTGCAGACAGTTCAGACCCGGACTCCGCTTTTCTTATAAGAATGATAAAGGTGGTACTGCAGTTGAATACTTAAGAGTGGTGTTAGGTTCAAAGTTAACTTTAGTTGTTTGCAGACAGTTCAGACCCGGACTGCGCTTTTCTTATAAGAATGATAAAGGTGGTACCACAGTTGAATACTTAAGAGTGGTGTTAGGTTGGAGAGATACTGAGCTGCTCATGGGGCTCATGATCTGGCCTAGGATTTTGACATAATCCCCTATGCAGGTATCATTGACAAACTGTCCCAGTTGAGGATTAATCCTTACGTCATTAGATGGCTAACACATTGGTTCACTGACAGAACACATACTGTGAAAGTTGGTGAATTAACCTGTACCAGTAGAGTTGTCAACACTGGCAAACCCCAGGGATCTGTGCTTGGCCTTTCACTGTTTGGACACTATTTCTCCATAGTTCAGGGTAAAATATATGACCTTTGTCTTACCAGGTTAGCTAATTCTTGCATATTGGGTGCAATCGTTGAGTCCACCAATGATGACATCATAGTACAGGAGGAGCTAACATCGAAAAATGATTGGTGACAAAGGCACATGATCTCCAAATAAATGCAGAAATCTGTCTTTTTTATGTTGTCCATCTGAAAAATAGAATGCCATGTTAAGCACAGCATTGACAGCAGTCCTGCTATGCTGAAACACAGTGATACAAGCACTGGGAACACATGTAGATAGCAATCTGAATATCAACCACCAAGTGTCCACACTGGTATTGAAAGCTTATGTTATGCACATCATAAGTTATGTTATCATATTTAGATCTTAGGATTGTATGTCAGCACTGTACTCAAACCTCATCAGAACACTAATAAAGAATAATGCTTTATTTTGCATGTACTTCACCCAACACATGCAGCAGCTGGAGAGACCAAAGGGCTTTCTCATCAAGAAAACACAATGCCTACAGATCATGCAATGATGTATGTAGATAGATTAAAAGCCATGTTACTGCAATTTGTCTCACATAGGATGAAATGACTTCTGTCTGGTCTCCAGGCCAGTCTCTCACCCTGCCCTGGTGGGAGTACTGCATATTCAGAAATCTGATATGGCTGATGACATTATCAGTGTCTGTTGAGTAGAATGTGCTAATAACAGTGTCCTACATGCTTTTGTAAAATGCTCTGTGTAATGTCAAGCATACACAGTTGTCTGCAGTGAGAATAGAACCCCCACCAATCTAAGTACACAGACTGCAGAACACAGTACTTTACACAGACGCCACATCACAAATCTGACTTGGAGTGTCTCAAACAACACTTTATAGCTGATGACATCAGCAGTGTCTGTTAAGGAGAATATGGTAATAATAGTATCCCACATGCTGGTGTAAAAGGCTTTCTATAGTGTCAAGCAACAGCGTACACACACAATAACATGCACCCAGTTGACTGCAGTGAGAACAGAACCCCTACCTATCTAAGTACACAGGCTACAAAACACAGTACTTTAAGCAAGTGCCACAACATATGACTGACTTTTAGAAGAGTGCAGGTCAACTTATAGTAGATGACATCAGTAAGCCATGTGGGAGAGAAGATGTTGGGAGGCCTGCATAAAACAGATGTGTAGACATATGCAAGTATCAAAATACTGTCAATCCATGGCATTGGAGCAATAATTGTAGGATACACACTTCTGCTCTTTTGTCTAGACAAACACACAGTTGACTGCAGTGAGAACAGAACCCCTACCTACCTAAGTGCATAGAATAGTGAACACAGTATTTTACGCATGCAACATGACACAAATCTGACTTTTACAAAAGTGCAGGTAAACCTGTAGTATATTACATCAGCAGGCCACTTGGGAGAGAAGATGTTGGGAGGTCTGCATGAAATGGATGAGGAGGCATTTGCAAGTACAGACCTCTTAACCTGTTACAGCAAGAAATCTGGACAAAGCCATAAATAATGGGGGGGGGGGGGTGACCAAAAATAGGGATAATTTTTAAATATTCCTCTTATAAACTTAAAAAGTTACTACAGAAACAAAATAAAACCGAAGCAGAAGAAACGGAGTCCAGTCACTTTTAAAGTTTGCGCTTTCATCAAGTTTAATACCCTAACTTCATTAGACTTAAACAAGCAGTACCAGTCAACAAAACACTTAAATACTTTTCATAAACCACATGATCAATTTAAATCACATGACATTAAGAAAGTACAAAAAGTACAAAAAATCTTTTGCTGCTACACAATATTACCTTAACAAATGTGTTAAGAAATATATTTGTTAGCTTTACAGACTTAAAGATTTTTTAAAAACATTAAAAACATGTTTAATGAGTTAAACTCTTTAACTTCAGTACACTGGAAATTGAGCATAAATCATTTAAACCAGGCTGACTGCATGAATAGGTTCTGATATGCCATAATAATTCTCGCTGTTCTAGTCTTAAGCACTGCGGACCTCCCCTTTCCTCATTTTCAACGTGATCAATCACCCTAAATAAAAATAAATGACCTGGGTGGTTAACCACATGCTTAGCCAAAGCATTTTCAGATCTACCTTTCCTAATGCTATATGAATGTTCATATACACATTCCCTTAATTTACGGTCAGTCTTGCCGATTGAAAAAGAAGGGCAAGACTGACACTGGGCTAAGTAGACTACACTTGTGGAATTACAGTTAAATCTACCCCTGCAGTAAATTGTTGATAAGGCAGGTCAGTCTCTCTATTTCAGAGTTAGACTCAACAACATTTGAACATCTCTTGCTGGCTAAACAAACTAGGTTTTCTAAATTCTAAAAGGTTCTTCAAGTTTTGGCCTCTTTAAAAACAAACCTAGGGCTGTTCTCAAGTTTGCTTGTTAATGATTCCTTAGATGTAATTAAACACCAGTTCTTAATTAAAACCTGTTTAATACTATTACTGAAATAAAACAAACCAAGGCAGAAGAAATGGAATCCAGTCACTTTTAGAGTTATGTTTTCATCAAGTTTAATAACCTAACTTCATCAGACTTAAATAAGAAGTACAACTCAACAAAACACTTAAATATTCTTCATAAACCACATGATCAGTTTAAATCACATGACATAAAAAAGTACAAAAAGTACAAAAACTCTTTGGAAAACATGCTGATACAATATTACATTCGACTATAAAATGCATTAAGAAATATATTTGCTCTTACGAGTTTTACAGAATTTTTTAAAACTATTAAAACATGTTTAATGAGTTAAACTCTTTAACTTCAATATACTGGAAATTAAGCATAAATCATTTAAACCAGACTGACTGCATGAATAGGTTCTGATCTGCCATAATAATTCTCGCTGTTCTAGTCTTAAGCATAGGAGACCTAAAACTTTCCTCATTTTCAACGTGATCAATCACCCTAAATAAAAATAAATGACCTTGGTTAACCACATGCTGTAATGGCCAAAGCCTCCTCATTTTCAGATCTACCTTTCCTAATGCTATATGAATGTTCAGGGTTTCCACAAACTCTGTATCCAAGTTAACATTAAGTGAGTCTGTAATTGTAAAAGAAGGGCAATCGACTGACACTGTTCTGTCCATTTGAAAATTGTTGACAATGCCAGCTAATTCCTCAACTTTGTGCAGTAAATTGTTGATAAGGCAGGTCAGTCTCTCTATTTCAGAGTTAGACTCAACAACATTGTCAGCCTGCGTAAATAACGATCCACTAAGACTGATTCCAGTAGCCATGCCCAAAAAATAAACGTAAACAAACGTAAACAAACTCAATAAAACCAAAAATACTATTACTGAAATAAAACAAACCAAGGCAGAAGAAATGGAATCCAGTCACTTTTAGAGTTATGTTTTCATCAAGTTTAATAACCTAACTTCATCAGACTTAAATAAGAAGTACAACTCAACAAAACACTTAAATATTCTTCATAAACCACATGATCAGTTTAAATCACATGACATAAAAAAGTACAAAAAGTACAAAAACTCTTTTGCTGCTACACAATATTACCTTAAAAATGCATTAAGAAATATATTTGTTAGTTTTACAGAATTTTTTAAAACTATTAAAACATGTTTAATGAGTTAAACTCTTTAACTTCAATATACTGGAAATTAAGCATAAATCATATAAACCAGGCTGATTGTATGAATAGGTACTGATCTGCCATAATAATTCTCATTGTTCTACTCTTAAGCACTGTGGAGCTCCCCTTTCCTCATATTCAATGTGATCAATCACACTAAACAAAAATGAATGACCTGGGTGGTTAACCACCTGCTTAGCCAAAGCATTTAAATGAGTTATGCGCAGTTTCAAGTGTAGTTGGTACTACACGTATGTGCATAGAAGGAAGGCTTTTAGGCCCCCAGGTGGTGAATGAGTGTGCTATGCGGTGTCTCTTAACCACTGCAAGGGCATATTGAGCATGCCTACATCTGCCTACACCCACAGCAGCTGAGGGTTACCCCTCTGACTCCTCATCTGCCTGTGGCTGTGGTGACCTTGGCATTGGTGGTGGGATGTGTGGTCCTTCCCCTTACTGATCCTGCTGAAGCTGTTTTCTCAGGATGATGTTGTGTAGCATGGCACATACTGTGAATATTTCAGTACATGCCCATGGATTGTACTGCAGGACTCCCTCAGATGTATCTAGGCACTGGAACCATGACTTAGCAGCCTAAACACATGTTCTATGCTATTTCTGGTCTAAAAATGTGCCACGGTTCCAGTGCAAAACCTGCATCCTCCAGTAAATGACACTGTGGGATATCCCCCCTGGTCAAAAATGTGGTGCAGTTGGCAGGTGTGCCAGATATATGAGTTGTGGTAACTGCCAGGGTTGCCAGCACACACTTTCAAGATGACTCCCTTTGGCATTACACATGACTTGGCAGTTAACAGCATGGTAGCCATTTCCGCCTATGTACAGAATACCCTGTTCCCTGAGTGGTGCCTTCATTTCTATATGTGTGCAGTCTAAGATACCTGATACTTCAGGGTATTGTGTTTCACGGTGGAACTCCTGCATATTTCTTGCCCTGTCCTCAGGTGTACAGGGAAAATATATGTGGTCCCTGGCATGTTGAAGCATAGCATTCAGGATTTGATGGAGGATCCTGGATGCTGATGCCTGTGACACCCCCAGCATGTCCCCTTTTGGTCTTTCAAAGGAACCTGTAGCTAAGATTCTAAGTGCTACACATATCTTTGTCTCCACTGGAATGGTTTCCCCTCATTTGACCCTGGCTCTGAGTTGAGGACGGCAGAGGTTGCAGAGTTCCTGTAGTGTGTCTCTGTCCACCCTGTAGTGCTCTACAATTTCCACATCATGTAGGTTATGAAAAGTTAATCCTGGCCTGAAAACTCTTCTCCTTTTTGGCCTTGGTGTGTTAGCAACAGCAGCAGCATAGACTTCAGCTTGAAGCACATAGAAATGAATTAAAGGAGCAGCAGCCCCCTAACATTCTTTCTGTGTAGACTCTTTTCTCTGGCTGTATTCCAATAGGTTTTGGAATTCACAGGGGAAAACCAGGACAGCATCTACGTGGTTGTTTTATAGCTCATTTTAAAACTCCACCATGTTGGATTAGCTGATTAGCATTCAGTTCAGCTGCTTATGATGTAATTAGCATGCCATCGTGTTTACCTTGTTTGCAAGGTGGTGCACACCTCTACATGGCACTTAATGAATCTAAAAGTCTGTACTACAGTAGAAATGGTCAGTGTAGGGTTTATTGAATTTGGGTGAATGTCTAATGCAAAACATTTACAAACTCCATTTGAACATTCATATTGCTGAAGAAATAAATGAATGTACAAAAGATTGCAAAAGGAAATATTTTTCATTTTCTGATCTTTAAACTAAAACCCTCATATAACACTAAGCCCTAATTTGTTTGAATAGTGGTTGTGTTACTGAAAATGATTTTCTAAAGTAAGGCTTTGGTTTAGGGGCATGGATAGGGTTAGGGTTAGAATTATGGTTAACCATTATTAATAACATGGGTGGTGGGTTTCCCTCCCCTCCACTTCCTTAGTAATACCTATTAACTCTAAGGTGGTGAACAGATGGGAAGCCCTCTGCCCATATTAATAATATTAACCTGCTAACTTTAACCCTAACTGTATCCATGACTCTGTCCTTAAACCTAACCTGACACCTTAGTTTAAAAAAAACCCTTTCTGTAACACTACCACTAAACAAGACAAATCAGACGCATACAACATAAAAATACACTCACACTGCATCTGTTCCCTTACCTAACCCAAACTCTAACCCCGACCATCAAACATCTGCACACACACCCACCCATGATAGAATTTCACTTACCTGTTTCAGCAAAAGAGACATTTGAAAACACACGTATTTGATAATATGAATGTTTGACTAAATGTCCCCTTTACACTTCTTGAACAGATGTACATTCGACAAACTGTACAGCATTCATGTGTACACACTCTAAATCTATCTCCTTACCTAACAGTATCTGTAACCCTAACCCAAAATCACACACACACACACACACACACACACACACACACACACACACACACACACACACACACACACACACACACACACACACACACACACACACACTTAATACAACTTCACTTGCCTGATTTCACAAAAGAGACATTGCAAATCACACAATGTTGGTAATAAGTGCATCAGCAAAATGTCTCCCCTTTACACTTTCTGAACATAACCTCTTTCCATAAAGTCTATGGGACCCATAAATTTGTATATATCTATCTATCTGTCTAACTATCTAGCTGTCTGTCTAACTATCTATCTATGTTGCTATATGTAAGGTTTTCCAACTCACATTAGATCGCATTAATATAATCATTACCAGTTGATCAAACTCACTAAATTGACCAGCAACTGGTCAATCTCTGGGATATTACACTGGAAAATGACAATGGAAAACAATTGTTTTTTGCAGCAGTGCAAACTCCCTGCAATCCCTGTACCCCCACACCCCTTATACTATTTATATATACCAACTGTGAGACTGAACAATACTGGAAAAGTGCATATTCCCCAACAACACCAACATTATGGTGATCTTGCACCATTTTGTCAACAGCTTTCCTGTTATCAAAACATAACACCTAGGCAAAACTGTCAACAGAATGGAAAGTCAATGAATATGGGTGAACCAGTGTGTGTGTGTGTGTGTGTGTGTGTGTGTGTGTGTGTGTGTGTGTGTGTGTGTGTGTGTGTGTATTATATATGTAATTTATCTTTATATGCCATAATATGTCAGGCTCAGCTTTCAAATATTGTAATTGCTACAATATTTTAACCACCTATAAACTGTGTATCTCCCAGGCCCCTGTTTGTAAATGTTTCATTTCCCAAACCCTTGCTTACACTACCTTGGGTAACCAGAACTTGTCAGAGATTTGGGATGTATGGTTAGGCTTAAAAAGGCCCTTGTGCTTGTTTGCTTAGTACACACTTATTGAACTATGAAGATACAGAGTCACAGTCCGGGTAAATGCTTCCAGATCTTTATTTCCACAGAACTCTAGCACCACATGGGACTCTTCATTGTATGAGCTTTATAATAACCTTCTATAGGTGTTGGATGTATAAGCCACAAAATATTTTGTTGGCATAAAGGAGGCCTTGAATTTTTATTTTATTTTATTAAGACTTGATTTATTTGGGGAATCTTTTATCTGTCTTTCAAATTAAAGTACTGCACAAATAGTAGCAGAAAGTCATAATTCCAATTAAGTTGCAGATATATTAAAAAGTGTTGCACATGTCTTGTCAGAAATCAAAATACATGTCTTCAGCATGCGCAGAGCTACCTCACACACGTGCAAGAGTTCAAAGTGTGAAATTTTCTTGGTCAGCAATGAACTAGAAAGTGAATGTTTTGTCTTTTTGTTCCCACATATTTTTTTTTCTGTCTGAAGCCATGTATTCCTGTATATAGGGCCAATCAGGTGAATTTAATCTTGCTTTGTACAATGTTAGACAAACAAGCTTAACATGTATTTAACAAATTTTAAACTGCAGACATTACAAAAAAAAAAATGAAGTCAATGAATAAGGCATGCAATTTGCCTTTCTTGATGGTAACTTATTCTTCTATTAAACTAATTAGTTCAAAAAGAGAAGCCCAGTTGAAATGATTCTCTGGAAGTTAAATTTAAAATATACTGAGGAAATATGATTTCTCTGTTTAGGATATGACGTCTTTCCATTTTACAAGTAGTGGATATATGGTTATCGAAGGACAGTTCTACATCAGTTTCCATGTCTTTTTTTTTGTATAAAATCTTTTATTTCTTTTTTTTTTATGAAAACAGATACATTGAACATAACATTGATAACTGACAAATGACCAGTGAATACATTGCTGAATAACAAAACATAAAAGTAAAATAGTGAAAACTATTTACACATATGTCAAAAGTCCATCGTTAATTATATATACCAACTTCAAACTAGAATATGTTCAAAAAAGGATTTTCAAAATTCTGTAAAGTGGATGTGGAATTTGTGAGTGTATGTTAAATATTTGTGAGCTAGTAGGTGTTTGGTAGATACTTGTTTGAAACTCTCCCAGGTGAGTGATGATCTATTCTTCCAATGTAATGTAATGTAGTATTTAAGTAATGAAACTAGTGTTATTAATATACGTGTTTGAAGTTTATTCAGGCTAGCGGGGGTAATATGTAGGAGAGCAATCTTTCAAGATAAGGTTGATTTTTTTCATAGCCCATTTTTTCTAGTTTGACTCTAAGTGAGCACCATAGCTTGTAGGTGCACTTGCAGCTCCAGAAGATGTGGAGTAAATCAGCCTTGTAATTATCACAGTAGGAGCGGAATGGAGTGGTGGTTGGGTATATTTTATTTAGAATGACTGGAGTAAGACAGGCATTATGAAGTATCATAATCTGTGTATATTTAAGTTTTTTTAAGGAGAAGAAGTTTGTAGGTAAGCTGGATCGGTTGAGATATCTGATTGTTTGTGATTGAAGTATCAATTTCCTTCCAGTAAGTAGAATAAATAACTTCTTTTTGCATTTTGATTGAGAGAATAAGTTTGTAGGAGTTAGAATTTTTTTGTTTGAGCATAGGCGGTTCCATATGGTTTTGCAGGTTTGAATGTTATTTGCATTGATATCAGAATTGTCTATGATGTATTGGCTAAGGTCTCAAATTTGCCTTAAAATGATTGTATAGCTTTTAGGTAGCTTTAATTGTGTTCTTGTTTCAGTGATAGTACTGTTCTTGAAGGGAAATATATCAGAGATGGTTAGTTTCTTGAGGAGGGGATAACTGTTTAGGTTAATCATACTGTTATTCATTTTGAGATTGGGGCTGAGGTGGATTGGTTGTAGGGGAAGTGAATGCATAATATAGGTTTAATGATATGAAAACCTTTTGTATGATAGTGATTTTATGTTTAATGATTAGGTGTATTTTAAGATTTTTTTAAATTCTCATTATAAAGGAAAGGAGGGGCTCTGGGGTTTATGCATAATGTTTTGATATAGTTGTGTAATAGTTTGACCCAGGCTGGAGACCATTGTTGTGGTGATGGGGTGTAGTCAGCAATTGTTATTAGTCTATTACAGTTTATGATATTGTAGTATAGTTTAAAGTCTGGCAGCCCTAACCCTCCATAGTCTTTCTGGTAGGTCAATTTATTATTACTGATTCTGATTGATTTGGGGGTCCAAATAAATTTGTAAATTGTGGAGTGGATGGTTTTGAAGACTTTTAAGTTGATAATGGTATTGGAGGCATTAAAAATATATAGAAGTCTAGGTAGAAGATTCATTTTGATTGTGGCTATTTTAGCAAGGAATGGAAGTTGGAGTTTTGTCCATCTGCTAATATCCTGTTGTATGTTTGACCAGAGTTTAATAATATTATTTGTATATGATTGTTTAGGATCTTGATGGTAGAATATTCCTAGATATTTTATTGATTTGTTAGTTTTAATACCAGCTGATAAAGAGTATGTGGGAAGCTGACATAGGGAGTTAATAGGGAAGATATTTGTTTTCATTAGGTTTAGTTTGTAATTCAATACAGTTGAGAAGGTGTCTATAGCGGACAGTAGTTTCTTGAGGTCTGAATTAGGTAGAGTGTAATAAAGATTTTGATCATCAGCAATAGCCGTTAGGGTAATTTTAGTGCTAAAGATATTGTGGATATGGTGGAAAGTTTTCTGAGAAATGACAAGGAATAGGGGTTCAATGTATAGATTAAAAAGATAGGGGGAAATAGGACAACCTTGTCTGGCACCATTCTCAATGTCAATGTGAGAAGATGGGTGTTTGTTGATTTGTAGGTAAGTATGTGCCTTGGAGTATAGTGTTTTTATAGCTTGTATGTAGTTGTTGGATATGTTAGAGAGAGGTAAGATACTGAGCAAAAAGTTTACATTGAGTCTATCAGATGCTTTTGAGGCATCAATAGCTAAGGTGTAGATTGGAGTGAGTGTATGGGTAGAGATATTGATCATGGTGTCCAAGGTGAGGGTATGATCAAAGATTTGTCTGTGTATTATGAAACCTGATTGTTCAGGGGAAACAATGTTTGGGATGATTGGTTTAATTCTATTTGCTAGTATTGACACAAATATTTTCATATCAAGATTTATTAGGGCTATAGGTCTATAGTTCAGGGTGTTTTTGAGGTTGGAGTTTGGTTTAGGTATGACAATAATTTTAGATGCCTTTAGATGTATATCACTTACACCATGGGTAGTAATGTGATTAAATAGATGAAGAAGAAAGTGAGAGAATTTTTGTGGGAAGGCTTTGTAGAATTCCGCCGTAAGACCATCTAGACCTGGTGATTTATTGGGTTTGAGTTTGTTAATTGTCATAATAATTTCTTGGGGAGGATACAATTTTTTGTTGGTCTGGACTGATTTGGGGAAAATTTAATTGGTTTAAGAAGGCATCTAGGTCGTTTATTATGAGAGAGGTTTGGTGGGCTATAGGATTTTGCGTATATACCTTCAAAGATACATATGATATCTTGAGTAGTGTGATAGAGTTTATCTTGGTAAATAAGTTCTGTTATGTTTGGGGAGGGTTTGTTTTGATTTACAAGCCTCTACAGGAATTTAGATGGAATGTGAGCCCATTCAGAGTAATTTGCTAAAGTTTTGATTTCTTGGTATGTTAGGTTCTTGGCATTTAGATCATATAGTTTTTGCTGGAGTTGTGTTATTTGAGTTTCAGTTTCTTGAGTAAAGGACAATTAGAGTTGAGATTCAAACTTAATGATTTGACTTTTAAGATTGGCTTCCTCCTGGAGAAGTTTTTTCTTTATAATATGAAGCTTTACTTATAAGGGTACCTCTAATTATGGATTTAATAGAGGCCCAGTAAATATCCATAGGTAGGTGATTATACAGCAAATTGTCTAAAGCTTGGTCCAGGATGGCATCTATTTCTTGTAGAATTTCTTTTTTCCTTAATAGTTTAGAGTTAAGGACTCAGTTATACCATTGGTTGCTGTTAGTTTGATTGTTATCCCAATCAATAGATCAATAGTTAGGTTAATCTTAAAATAATCTGATCGGTATTTGAGTTCTGTCTGAAAGGAATTTTTGTATTTAGTAAATATATTGGAAATTAGGAAGAAATCCAGTCTAGACCAAGACTTATGACACATAGAGTAGAAGGTATATTTATTTTTGAGGAAGTTATTAGGTTGGAAATGTGTGGGTCAAATAGGTTGAAGTCATTTTTAAGTTCCTCGAGTGCTGATATGGCATGGGTATTGTGTTTAGAATTGGTATTAGATCTGTCATTATCAGGGTCTTGGAATGTGTTCCATTCTCATCCTAGAATGTAGTAATGATTAGGGAAGTCAAGTAGTGTTTTATAAATAGACTTTATAAATTTGTGTTGATTTACACAAGGCATGTATAGATTTAATATCAGAATAAGTTTGTCTAGACAGGCTGGTTTAGTTGTTATATAGCACCACCTTCCATTCATGCCTATATTGTGTTTTATAATTTCACCCTGGAAGTTAGTTTTAATGATGATTGCTACTCCTGAGCTATTTAGGGATTTGCCAGAGGCAATGATATTCTTAATCCATTTTTTTCTTCTGAGAGGGTTTCCATTGCTCTGGCTGCATGTGGGTTTCTTGTAGGAGGATTAAATTAGCTTTGGATTTAGATATCAGATGTAAAAGTAGTTTTCTTTTTTTTTCAAGTTGAATCCCCTTCACATTCCAAGACTCAAATGACCACATACCTACTATTATATCTATGGGTCATTAAAGGATGAGTGTGCTGGGAATAGTTAGTACAGTAAATGTAACAGGAATGACATTGGCATATAACTCATCCTGCATCAAACTTGTGCCTATTCAGTAAACTACTATGCCTGGAAGAGATGAGGGAATTGGATAATAAAGAGTTATAACAGGAGTTAAAGCAGAAATGGCTAGGTGGAAATCATCTTATTACTAGTGTTTTCATAACTTTTAGCCCCTTATTAAAACATATATAGTACAGATAGCAAATAGCAAGTCTTCCTATTGTAATTTCTGCTGGGGTTCTAGCTGTCCATAGTTTTTTAATTATGGGGAGAGTAATGAGGGGCAGTATAGTGTAGTGTCGTACAATAGAATATCCCCCAAACTGGGTGTAAGGTGAAAGGATTCTTAGAATTGGTTAAGGTAGTGTACAAATTTGTGTAACCCTGATATTTTGTTGACTAGTGTGTGTTAGTTGGGGTACTAAGCTGTGTTATTCATTAAATAGATAGTACTAGTCATTTAAATAATTGCCACTAGTGGTATAAATGGATGACAAAATGTGTCAGGTTAAAAGTTAATGTTTCCAGGTATATTTCTTGTTTCTGGTAAAGAAGCTTCATGGTGATAAACCCACAGGTTTTATAAGTTGTTAGTTTTATATCAGAAGAGGTATTACTATATTATTAATATTCTGTTGTTAAAATCTAGTACACACAAGAGCATACTGAAAAAAATTTTTCCTCGAAGAGGTGGTTAGTCATAAAACAGTAAGCAAGTCAGCGCATATCTAATACTTATGCAGTCTGTAGCATTTGTCAATCTTATAAAGCATTTAACATCACAACTTGTTCCATTAACTATTTTTAACAACATGTATCTGCCAACTAAGGTGAGGGTATTACTATTAGAAAATATCCCATTAACAAGTTCATGATGAATAACTTAGGTATACTAGCTATTTGGATAGACAGATATGAGAGTAATAATATACACAATTTCGTTAGGTCTTTTTTAACTCAATACTCCTTTTCTTAATTGCCTTTTCCTCATCTTCCCTTTTTTTTCTTCATTTGTAATGATTGTGTTGCTTTGCTAAGTAAGAGGAAAAAAAACACACAAACAGTGTAGTATTTATAGTTGTTGTCCAAGTCTGGTGAAACTTGTATGAAGAATAATTTCTAGAAGTATAGGCAAAATAGCATATAGGGTGGCCACGGTGGTGCAGTGGTTAGCATTGCCACGTCACAGCAAGAGGTTCTCCGATTCGATTCTTGGCGGGGTGCCTTCTGTGCGGAGTCTGCATGTCCTTCATGTGGTCACGTGGGTTTCCTCTGGGTGCTCCGGTTTCCTCCCACATCCCAAAGACATGCTCTAGGTGGATTGGACACTCTAAATTGGCCCTAAGTGTGTGTGTGTGCCTTCTGTGGAAGGTTGGGCACCAGTAAAACTCCACTGCCAATCATGAGCAGAAAGGTGATCTGCTGTGGCTACCCCTAACCAGGAAAAGTCAGAAGAAGGCAAAATAGCATATAAAAAGTGGGTTCCAGAAGTTTTAAATGACAAAAGAAGGAAATGTCATGCATTACTTTGAAAGGCACTGCAGAGTTGTTAGGTATTCACATTATTCCATGTGTGGTTGAGTGGAATACCAAGGCAGAGAATAATGAAAATAAAATGATTGCTGTGCTGATTTCTAGATGGAAGTGTAATATGTTTTTGCATGGCAGGATTAGCATGTGAAGCCAAGTTAAAGGTATTAGATAAGGATTTCTAAGTGTAGTAAATCAAATGTGATGATTTCTGGTTAACTTGCGCTTTTCAGGAACAAAAACTATGGATGTGTTGTAAATCCAACATTTGAATGCAGTTATTGCAGATTTCTTTTGCTTGCTTGCATGAAACCTTCTGAGAATGTGGTAGTGGTGCTTTAAGAAAGATATGGTTTCTGGGATGTCATGTTCAGAGGTTAAACAGGAAGTGACTGGCAGAATGAGATGGCTGCATCCTCATATGCTGTATTCATGGAACCATAGAGTCATTTTGTTTGAGAAATCTGCAGATTATTTCTTTTAGATTATAAACAGTAGGAAAGTAGTAAAATGCTTATTTTTACCTTATTTCAGTCTCATTCGCCCATCTGCATTTCACGATCATCTTATTTATGCCTTGATGTTGCTTATTTTCATTTTATTTGCTACTTTTGGTAGTAAGTAGTTCAGGAACTGTGTTGAAGGAATTTAAGAAGGATTTCTTCACTTCAGAGGTGTTGCTGACATTGTATTTGATCCCCTGATGCTGGAAGTGAAGTGTGGGGAGGTATTTCTTTTGGAATCTGATCTGCTTTGGTATCAAAAAGCTACGGAATGGAGATAGTTTTTGACGTTCCATTTTAATTTGTAGAGGAAGATCTTGGACTAAAAATATTTTATTGCCATGCCAGACCACATGTTTCTTTTTTTTTGCAGATGCAAGGATTCTGGTCGTATGTTGAAACTTAAGCAGTTTCACATATACTAATCTTGGTTTAGTGGAATCTAATGAAGGGTGTAGGGCTTGGTGTGCTCTTTCTATTGTTATTTGGATTGCTTTAATGGTGTTTTCAAGTACAAACCCAAATATAGCCAGAATTGCTTCCAGTAGTTTGTTTTGCTCTATACTTTCTGGAATAACCTTCAAGATATTATTATGAATGGATCTTGCTTCTAGGTCCAGTATTTTTTTTGCTGCATTTCTTGTATAGAATTGTTATAAGCTTTAGATTCCTTCTGGAGTTCTTCAATTTTAGTTTCATTTTCAAAGATTCTGGCTTCTGATTTTTCCACTCTGGTTGCAATGTGATTAATGGAATCCCCAAAAGACTTTAGCTGGTCTCAGAAATGTTGTAGGGTTAATTGTAGAGACTGTAGAGCAACTTTTACGTCATCAAGTTTTGTAGATTCAATTTTATTTTTACTAGATGATTTACTGGTTTCTTGTTGGCTCCCAGTTCTTGGCCTTTTAGTATTAATGTCTTTTTTTTCTGGAGATGTAAGTGCTGAAAACTTAGTTTCAGTAGTTTGAGAGTCCATGGTATCTGAGTCAGTTGGCATTATTTTTCTTTTGCTGCTTAGGAGATGAAAGAAGATAGTTGGCCTCTGGGTGATTCAGTCAGCCAGCCAGCAGAGCACATTTGAAGGAATCTTGGCAGTATCAAAGGTAATCTTCCTATTTTTCATTATTCTCCTCAGTTTTTTGGTCGTTTTTCCAAGTTGTATTAGTTAGTCTTGATGGTAATCAAGTTTTATTTTTCTCCTGGATCGCGTTTTTTTTTTCAGAAAAAGTAGTTATTTATATTGGTAATTCGAGAGCTAGGTAACTGCAGCGTTTAGAGGTCAGCGGCCATTTTAGATCTCTCATTTCCCATGTCTTACTGGATCAGTTATTGGGGGTGTGCTGTCACTGTGATAGTTATAAGGGACTTTTTGATTGCCAGCAGATGCTATTCTACATTTCATGACTTTTGGTTTTGGCCCTTGGGTTTGCCAACAGCAATTAGTTTAGGAAATGCTCGTTTGGAGGATCATGGTGTCCTCTGGGGAGTTTATGATGGCACCAAGTTTAAATTAATCTGCACACCTGCTCATCCACAAACAATTAACTATAGCTTTGACCTCTGAAAAGTAAATGCCAAAGAAGACTGGTCCAAAGCTTGAACCATGGAGTACACAGGTAGTGACAGGTCTTTTGGAGTAGGTAGAACAGTCTACCCTAATTTCTTGGGTTCTGTCTGTTTGCCAATTTGCTATACAATGAGATACAGAGGGATTAACATTTAACTGTGATAATTATAATACAAGAGTGAAGAATGGTGTTGAATGCCTCTGCAAGGTCTAGATATACAGTGTATAGTGATTTGTCCTCATCTATTGCTTCAGTAACCTTCTTGAAGAAGTCAACCAGGTTAAGTAGGTAGAATTTGCCAACAAATCTAAACTAGTTTGGGTTGAGAATTTGTAGGTTACTTGTGTATTGCATTAATTCCATTACAATCCTTTCCACAACTTTACAGATAAGGCTGGTCAGACTTATAGGTCTATAATTTTTCAGGTCCGTTGATGACCCAAGTTTGTTCAAGGGGATGACAGTTGCTGTCCTCCATTTGTCTAGCACAAAGCCTGTTTGGAGGCTGGCACTCAGTGGCCACTCTAGAGGTCTGACAGGCTCTGTTTCAAACTGGCCAGTAAGCAACCTTTTTTTAATGTGGCCCCATACAAACAATGCCCTTGGTTTTGAATGGTGCTTTGATGACTTATTCATGGGAGATTCTTAGGGGTTGTGTAGATGGAGGGATGGGATCTGGGAAGGTAGGAGGTCAGGAGGGTGAAGTTAGAGCTAAATGTATCCAATAACAGATTGTCTATGTCTTCCGGGAATGAGCACGTGATATCATTTACTATTAGCTCTGCACAGAGTTGGACATTATTTCTAAGGTTTCTAACATAATTAAAGAAGACTTTGTGGTTGTCCTTTACTTAGGTGGTAATGTTTACCTCATATGTCTTTGGATGATCTGATCATAGTCCAGAGTTCCCTGTTTAGTTTATCAAGAACTTTTTTGGCAGCTTAATAGTTACATTTATGTGTACATTCAGCACATTTTCTTTTATTATAGAACTTGTTTATATTTGGGTTCCACTACAGGCAGTTTATTTTTAAATTTGGCATTGTATTTTACTTCAAATGGAGTAAGATACATCTATGCAGCTATTCATATGTGCATAGAACTTGGCAGTAAAGGATTCTGCATAAGCAGTGGGGGTCATTGAATTAGAAGGGGGACTGAATATAGGCAGGTCATTACTCAGTTTCAGTAGATTAACCTTGGAATACTCTCTGAATTCCAAGGCACTGGAGGATGCTTCCAGCTTCAGTCTTATGGTGAATATTATTAATGTCATGGCTGATTTGATCAGGCAGAGAGTTACAATTTGTAGGGAATACAGTTGTACCATATTGGTGAGGACCAAGTCCAAGATTTTAACACCCTTCATTAGAGTGTGGACAAACTGGTTCAGAGAGTTTGTGCTGAAGTTCATAAATCTCTAAGGATGCATGTTAGAGGAAGTATAAATTTCTCAGTTAATGGAGGGATAGTTGAATTCTCCTAGGAGAATGGTATTTCTGGCTTAATGCATAGGCACTTCATAGTAGTTGGATTGGAGTTATGGGCTGAATGGGGCATAGACAGGGTGCTGTAATTAGCCATGATGTGATAATGGGTTTTATTAATGGTAAGTTGAACAAGGAGGTATTTCAGGCTGTTATCTTGCCTAATTAGTCTGGAGGTCAACTGTTTTTTTATAAATGTGTAGACACCGCTGCCTTTAGTGGCTTCATCTAGTACTGTGGTCTTGAACCTATGGTGGGCATTGAAACCTTGCAATGATGGGTGCCCTTAATGGTCTTGAACCAGGTCTCAGTAACAATGCTTATATCGATGTTTTTCTGGGTAACGAGTACCTGTTGGGAGTGGAGTTCCTAACACTGAGCATTAATACTTTCATGTTATCCAGGTTCTGGTTTATGTTAGATGCTTTTGAAGACAGACTGACATTGTATAAAAAGGCTCTATGGGTGTGGATAATGTTTTAGCTAGTGTATGAATGCCTTGGAGGGGTAGGTGCAGGCCATCCTTGACAAAGCAGTTAGGACAGTCTACCATCTCCTCCCAGACTGATATATATATATATATATATATATATATATATATATATATATATATATATATATATATATATATATTGGACCCAAGCTAATCCTGTTTTTTGAATTCAATATTATTTTGTTCATATTGTGTCATCATTCTTAGTGATAGTAAAATGTGCTCTAGGCTAGGTTCATACCTGTCTTACCTACATATTCTGAGATTATATGAGTGATATTACTTCATATTATTTTTGAAAATAAATTGAAAAGCAATAATGTTTTTTGAAATGACAACAGGAAACTGGCAAAGTAGAAAGAGAAAGAAAGAGAGACAATTATAAATAATGCTTTTTGACTAGATATGGATGTATGCATGGGGTAATGCAGGGTTCATTATTGCTCCCCATTTTTGTAATATTTTCTATGGTTAAAATATTTTGCTATCTAATATGATACAAAGTATGCTGATAACATTACGATTACAGAGTATAGTAAGTTAAATGAATAACCTTACTTCACGTGAGTGACTGGTTGCTCAAGACTAAAATAACTAAGTTGTGAAACATATTGTACATTTGACGCTAGATATGGGAAAGAATTTTATGATTTTTTTGTTTAGATGAGCAGCCTTTAACAATTAAGAAGACATGCAAGGTGCTAGAAATTTTAATATAGATTATATGGTCTTTTCATAACCATACATTACAAATCCGACATACTAATTAGTAATTTCAACCTTAGAAGCCTTATGAATAAAATTTCTGAATTCCATGCTATCTTAGACAACTACTCTCCTGACATAGTGGTTATTACTGAGACCTGGTTAAAACCTCACATTAAAGACTCAGAAATCACTTGAACCAATTATAGCATTATCAGACAAGATAGACTAAACAAAAGAGGGGGTGGAGTAGGAGTTATGTTTAAAAACTCCATGAAAATAGACAAAGTACACCTCCAGACATCCCAAATGCTGAACTCCTCATCACCCGCATTCAAATAAATCCTCATAAAACCATGATCATCATGGCTGCTTATCAGCCCCGAAGCAACAATCTCCCAAACATAGAACTTCTCTCACGGTCTGCCTACACTTTCAATTAAGAAACAATCATCTTAGATGACTTTAATCTAGCCTGGCCCTCCTTCTCCTCAAACCACCTCACAAATTTTATCAACCTATATAATTTCTCCCAAGTTATAAACTGTCCCACTTGCACTGACAAACTCTCCAGAAAAAAGTCACTACAGAACTGGATACTAACAGGCCTAACCTGAGTGACCAGGCCAGCTGCCTACCCATCGATGTTAGTGAACATGCCCCTACATTTCTACTTAAAAAAAATACAAACTCAGTACACAATCCCTTCAAATTTATCCACAGTAAGAAACATTTTTCCCCCTGAACTCTTTAATCTACTACTAAAACGCTGTAATTGGTCACCATTAAAGAACCTAAATCTTGATCTAGCAGTAGAATATTTTACCAACAAATTTCTAGAAACACTAAACAGCCTAGCCCCGACCAGAAAAATATGCACCAAATCCAAACAACTTCCATGCCTCTCTTTTGACACCAAACAAATGATTAACAAAAAGACTGAGCCAGGGCCCTATACCAATCTACCAAAAACAAATCTGACCTTACTACTTATCAGCAACTAAGAAACCAAACTAAGAAAAATATCTTAAATGACAAAAATCACTACTTCCATACATCCCAATAAAAATTCCTTCACAACTCACAAAAATTCTGGCAATCAATCAACTCCCTACTCAACCCTGGTACAACCTCTACCTCTACTCCTTCCACATCTAACACCTCCGAATCCTTAGCTTCGCAGTTTAGCTGTAACTTTATCAACTCTATCCCCTGCCTACTTAATAAACAAAAACAACTGCCACTCATACTCACTTCCACCACCTCAAGTACTACAAACTCCTTCTCCTTTAACCTATTCAAACTCCTTACATTAGAAAACTACTAATCAAACTGAAACCCTGTTGCTCAGCAGTTGATCAACTACCAAATTAATTCCTAAAAATAGCAGCTCCATCCATCACCTATCCTGTCTATATAATGATCAATCTTTCCATCTCCGAACAACATGTACCTCGCCTGTGGAAAGTCGCTCACAAAATCCCCCTTCACAAAGGTGGCCCCTCTAGAGGCAAACTACTGCCCCATAGCTATCCTTCCACCCATAGCCAAAATCCTAGAGAAATGTATTCAACTTCATCTCCTCAAACATCTTACCACAAACAACCTCATATCCAATACCCAGCATGGTTTTAGACCCCAGTATCACACAAACAGCCCTGTTATCCTTTACCAGAACTATACATCACCTTATGAACAAAGGACAACTAGTGTCTGCAATTTTCCTAGACATGTCAAAAGCTTTTGACACCATTTCCCACCAATTTCTACTCAACAAACTTGTTGCCCTAAATCTCAGTCCAGCATCCCTGACATGGTTTCACAGTTATCTAGTAAACCGCCAACAGACTACAAAATGAGAGAACAACCTATCCCCACTACTCCCAACATCCACAGGTGTACCCCAGGGTTCTATACTTGGCCCCCTGCTATTTATCATATTTACTAACAACCTTATTACAGCAATCCAACTTGCCTCTTGTCATATGATATGCAGATGATACTTCTCTCATCTGTTCAGCCGCCTCCCCACAACAACTACAAGAAAAGATGCAAAAAGCATTGCTGGAAATTTAAACTTTCCTATCAAACCACCAACTAATCCTAAACCCAAATAAGACTAAACTAATAATTTTTTACCAACAGAACTATCAAGCAGAGCTCCCTGGCCCTATCTATTCATTCTGCAAATGGTACCAAAACTGATCCAACAAACCAGGCCAAGCTCCTAGGCATTATAATAGATGACCGTCTCAATTTCAGTACTCATCTTTCACTTCCCATGAAAAAAAGTCTACACATAACTCAGGGCACTCTACAGAGCCAAACCTTACTTAACACCCCAAGCCAGGCTAGCCAGAGCTAGATCTCAGCTTCTCTCTTCACTTCTCTATTGCTCTCATATTTTCACTAACGTATGCAAGACCGATCTTCACAATCTAGAAACTTGCTACAACAAAATTGCTAAGCTTGCCACCAATATACCCCATAAAGCCTACCATTGTTCTGCTCTTCTTCAACTCAATTGCTTAAAACACACACACCTGTTAACACTACACTAACTTGCCCTCTCCCATAAAATCATATACTACCCAGATACCTGCCCTGCAATAGCTAACCTAGTCCAACTACAAGTAAACAGCATATCCCTTATATCTTCTGATAGACCTCTGCTCAAAACAATGCAATCACATAACAACTACGATGACTCCCTCTACTCAAACAAAATAGCAAAGTCCTGGAATAACCTACCCTTAAGCTTACAAAACACTGTCTGCTGTTCATCCTTTAAAACAAAATTAAAAGAATATCTAAAAAGCAAGTGGCTCTACCACTGTAATGCCCCTGGGTAATTTCCATCTCTTGCTATGTCCTCAACAACATCCATCTACTTCTCTTTACAGTGGGTTATATTTCTGTTTTTTCTTCAGTGTTATACTTGATCCCCTCCCAATGTTTTTTTTTTCTGATTTGATATTATTTTCAGTAATCATTATTTTCTCTCGTCTACATCTCTCTTAAACTCTACATACACTTAAATCTCTTCCTTTCACAATGCTCGTTGTTTCTGTCTCAATTTTTCACCCATTTAATAATGAGTTCTGTGATATACGTTTCAATTTTTATTACTATAATGTAATACTTTTTTCTTCTTCGTTTTTTTTCTTTTTCATAATGTTTATAATGTACTGTAATACTTTTATTATCATCTATCTGCGCCATATTTCTTACTGCTGTTTATTTGTAATTGTTTTGTGGAGCTTTTCTCCCCTGTAATAATTTTTATTATCATCTATGCACTCTATGTTTGCTGCTTGCTATTTGTTATTTGTAATCTGTTTTGTGGAGCTTTTCTCCCCAGGTCTCCTCTGAAAATGGGGTACTAACCCAGTCAGACACTACCCGGTAAACAAATGTAAAATAAAATAAAGTAAAATAAAATAAATAAAATCCTGACAGCTTATGTCTGAATTCAAGCAAAAAGCAATTGCGTTGAAGATTTTGCGAGGGGTAGATCCTGGACCCTGATTATTCCAGTGTTTACCAGTATAGTTAGACAAATATAAGCACAATGCAGTCTACTGTGAACTAGTAATAGAGAAATAGGAAACAGTCTGGTGAGGATGGGCTAAGATGATTTGTAATATGATTAAGTATTATTCATATATGTACAGTATATATTGCGTTCATATATGTAGAGTATATATTAGTTGTATCCTGTGTTGCCCTATAAAATAGAGGCTATATATGGTGATGCTTTATAAAGGCTTTAGAGATGAAGACATACTTGATTCTCTACTCTTAAAAATAGGCAACCCAAAGCTAAACTTAAGGGTAAAACAAACCTACATTTTATCTCATATCTGGCTTTCTATGGTTTGATCATATGTGTCCTTCATTTGACTTTTCTGGTGGCACATTTTGTATGTCACTAGAGACAGAAGTTTTAATGTAAAAATGTTGGATTAGTATTCAGTGAGGGTGGTCCTAGTACGGAATGGTAAACTGTAAGCGGATATTAAAGAAAATTATTCATTAGGTAGTTTTACAACTAAAATAAGCAGCAATGTTTCATAGCAGACAAAGGTCATGTAGTACTTGGAATGCTAATTCTCTGTATCCCATGTTTACATGTATTTGTAAGGACAAACAGCAGCAATCCATTTGTTTATATTAGAGGACTAAGGTGTTGCGTAGTCATGGGTTTGATTCCTTCAGTATTCTTAAATTAGCATTGATCTCAAGCTACCCCAGGACAGAGGAACTTGTGAGTAGTGGACTTATCTAGTTAACAAAGAAAATTCTATGCTTCAGTGCTAGTATACATAGAAGCTATAAAAATTACTTCATACTCAGAAAATGTCTAAGAATACATAGTTAATAGACTGGTAAGAAGGTTACTACCTGAAACACTCCTTTGCTCAGACTTAAGATTTACATAGGAATATGTTTTAATATAATTTTTAAATAGGAGTGAGAAAAAAAATGTGTCAAGATAGAGAAATTCATTGCCTGCTTCCTTTAGACCTTGTCTAACGTCATTTTGAGTACAATGGAGAATATCTGTTTTTGAGTTTTGCTGCTTTACCTATGAAGGTGCACCTGCAGGACTAGACACATCAAAGCAATACTATAATCAAATGCAGATTAAAATGAATCAGTATGTAAATGCATAAATGTTCAAAATGATGATATATTGTTATTAGGCAGTACACCATTTACATTAATGTGCATGTGTGTCTTGCATTGCAAAATTTAACTTACTTGCCACTATATTCTTCCTCAATATCAGTCTGTGTTTTTTTTTTGTATTCATCACTAATGTATCACATGTTGCTTTTTTCCTGTGATCTTGTTTATATTTCTGTGCATTGATAAACCTTGACAATAAAGTGCAAAGCAAAATGTCACAGCTCCACTTTGTGAAATAAACAGACATTGTTTCTCTGTGATCATTTCAAAATACTACTGTGATGCTGTAATTTACAAGTTGCATCGTATTTCTTCAACTGCAATCACTGTTTCGTAGGCCAATCCTAATCATTTTAATGTTTGTATTTTATTTTTCGTAAGATCCAAAGGAATTTCAAGCTGAGTCGCTTGACTATGTCATGCCATTACTCGCCCTTAGGCTTTTTGGAAACATAGGTAAGCAATATGCAGCATGATCTTGGAGGAGCAGCATAGCTAAGTATAATAGTCACTCAAAAAGGTCATGCTAAAGAGCACAGACAAGGACGTTTTTACTGCAGCTGTCTTTATAGAGTGGACTAAAGTGATTGACTCAGTCATTCATGACATGCTTCCACAGAAGTTTGATATCATGACTTGGTCAGAGAAGGAATATCATGGGAAGAAAGAAGGAAGGCTGTAAGGATACAGATGTGGTTTAGCATTAGAAATGCATGTGCTAAGATTCCTTGCGTGACATTTTTTCTTTATGTACAAGTTAACTCATATGGAATACCTCTGATTGTCAATGCTAAACTGGTGATTGTTTTGATTTTGGCTCTTCACAGTTGACTACCAGCTGCCACCAGCACCTCACCTTGTTCACCAGGGTCTCCTGAATGAACTTTAGCCTCACCTAGGCTCTACTCGTGTCTGGGGTTGGTTAGGAGATTGAGAAACTTGGTGCCTTATAATACTGCTGCTACAGAGTATTTTTCCATTATGTGGTAGCCCACCAATACAGCAGCCTTGCAAGCTCTATTATAGCTGCTTTCAGGAGATGTATGCATGTTTTCATACATGAGCAGCCTCCCAACTAGGCAGCACACAGTTTGCAGCATGGGGATCACTGGACTCTTCATGCTGCAAATGCAGTGAGCCAAGATGGCTAAGCTGTCATTAGCCTTTTATTCTCAGCTCCCCCCCAGTCTCTCCACTGTCTGTTCCACTAGTCAAACACTGGTCATATTTTCAGAGTCAGGGGTTTCTCCTGTATCCCATGGGGTCAGCTCTAAATGATGATAGTTTTTTACATGCAGGAGCCTCTTCCTATCCAAACGATATTAAGGGCAAGCTTTGCACAGTCTATCAGGGTATGTCAGTAGGTTTCTTTTTAACATCTATATGTAAATTTGAATAAAACTAAAAGTAAGATGATCTATATGATAGCTGGGCTAAATCTGGTTCCATTCTAATGGCCTACTGTTGCTTTCTAAGAATTATTTCTTGAAAATGTCCCATCACTGAAGTATTTTGCCTTTAGATTGATCTTACTATTTCCTTCATGGCAAACACACACTCTGTGAATGTTTATGCTCTGAATTTGAATTTTAGATTGTCATTTGTTACAGAATTAACCATTTAACCATTCCTTACATCACTAGTCAAATGAAGAGATTTATAAGGTGTCTTCATGGCTCAACTTAAGAATAAAACCTTCACAATGTCTTCTCTGTCTTGAATATTGGTAATCCCCATGTGAAGCAAAATCTGTAGGTCTGTAAATCTGGCACGCAAGCATCAAAAAAAAAAAAACAAAAAAAAAAAACAAGAAAAACTACCAGCAAGGAGACAGTACCATTCACATTTTAATTTTTATTAGCCAAATTCAGAAGCCTCCAGCCAAAAAATTATAGTGACGCTGTAAGTTTATTGAAAGAATAGTATTGCTCAACCTATAAAGACAACTCAGTCATGTAACTAGTACAACAATAGATAATGAAGCACATGAAAAAAAATATTGAAATGTAGGGCCCATTTCCAAAAGACTTGTTCTCAATGCAAGTGACCATTTACACTGAGAGCAGGCTGAGGGCAATTGTTTTGGAATGTGGCCCACTTTGTAAGCCTGGTTATAGATAGGCCTTACACTGAAGTATGTCACTTACATTGACAGCAAGTCTTTCAGAATCAGGGCTGACTCTGAGAACAACTCTTTTCTGATCCTGGCCTGTAATCTCAAAATCATTTCCTTATATCTGGTATAAGAAAACTAGGGAAAAATAATACAGACAAATATTTATATTATGTATATACATGTAAACTAAAAAAGTCAATGTGATTAACAAAACTATTTTTTTTCCCCTGAGGAGCTCTCAATTTGGTTAATAAATATTTAGATGAGGACTTCATCATCTCTTTGTTGGCATTTTTTGGGAGATGTGACAAAGTGCTAATGTGCACATTTTTTCAGCTTTTTCGTCTTTGTACTGCAGAGATCATTACAGGGGGTGCTGCTCCAATCTGATAAATACAGTTAAGGAAAACAATGGATTTATTCATATATTTTCTTTAACCTTGAGATTGGAGGTGTTCGATATTATCTGTCACTTAATAATTCCCAAATCCAATGTTATCTGCAATTTGATAACATCCTATCCCAGTGGTGCAGAGGCAAGAAATCATGCTTTGTTATAATTATCTGGCTATTGAATGAGTGAGGAGCCCAGCAGAAAGATTTCTACTGAACATCTCTAGTTTATCTGGCCATCAACCACTGTGTGCTGTTTGCATGTCCTTCCTGTGTGTTTGTTTCCTTTATGTATCCCAATTTTCTCCCATGTGCCAAAAATCTTCCTTGTTAACATGACCACTAAACTGTCTTTATATATGTATATTTTACATATTTGTGTATATATATATATATATATATATATATATATATATATATATATATATATATATATATATATATATATATATATATATATAAAAATCCCCTTTAAAACAGCAAATTACCATAATGTCGACTTGCAGAACCTTGAGAAGAAAACCATGAAAATTTACATTAACGGAGGTTCACATCATTGTAAGTTTTCATTGTGAAAGGAGGCTGTCAGCCAAGATAGTGAACTTTGCCCTTTTCTCCACTGTAGTGTGATGTTGGAGTTGTTATATTTAGTTAGGGGGTTGTGGGGGGCACAGCCCCAACATGGTGGGGTGTGGGGGTGAATCCCCACCACTTGGGTGGGGATTATTTGCTTCAGTTTGTTTTTTATTGCATGTTGTCCAAGTATTTACTTAAGTGGTGAAAACTTAAGATGATGTGAACATTACATAGACACACGTATGGAGCATTTCTCCCCAGGACTCCACTGAAAACTGGTTAACTGGTTTGTTTCAAGTCAGACTTTCTTGATAAACAAATGTTAAATAAAAATAAAATAAAAAATATCGAAAATCAAAACAATTTTCCACCTTTTGATCGAATCTGTTTTCTGAATTAGGTAATACAAAATTACCAAAATGTTGAAAATGGTAACCACAGAATCAACATTCAGATGCCAGAAGTTCCAGTGTCGAAATCTTGTGTTACCAGTAACATTTTTGCAGGGGGACAAGCACCCCTGCAGCCCCCATGTGGAGGGTTGCTCCCCCCACTCCCCCTACATATTATATATTCAGTTTCCCCAACTCACCCTACATATTATATATTCTACCTCCGAGACTGCACTACAGTGAGGAAAAGGATAAATTTCCCGATCCCCACTACTGTGGGAACTGTTATCAGAACATTTTATATATATATATATATATATATATATATATATATATATATACACATACATATATTTGCTTATTGCTTTTGTTCACCGGGATAGTCTGACTGGGCTGTGGTAGCCCCTTCTTAATGGAGGCATGGGGAAAAATCTCTAAGTAACAAAATTGTAAATTTCATACAAGAGAGAAAATGAAAATTGTTACGATAAGGATACACAAAAAACTAAAAGGCATCTGTACTAGAAAAAGTCTGCAATCAGTAAACTATAGTAATTACACATTAATACAAGATGATTTTGAATATACTGTGAGGTTTGAAATGTCTAGTTACAATTTTGCTTTTATGGGCAGGAGAAATTTGAGAGAGGTGGTGTGGGAGGTATGAGTAGTAAGCAGAGAGGGAATAATAAGAGTAAATAGTGAGGGAAGGTGAATATTATGTGCACCTGTTTGGTAATATAGAGAAAAACATATTTTGTGTATATATATATATATA
>NC_056739.1:355175660-355180660 GCF_019279795.1 Protopterus annectens
GTATTAGTTACAATAGGTTCCTGATCGTATGTTTGATCGATCTTAACACTACCAGAACTATCCCATGGTGTAATGTCCTTTTTCATGTTATCCCCATTTAATACCTTTGTTGGAATTTCTTTGGGGCTGGGAAAAACATGCCTCCTTGAAAATTTGCTTGACCATCCTGTCTGGAATATCCACGTTTCCGTTCACTGTGCTCAAAATCTCATCATTTAATTCTTCTAACTCCTTGTATAAATTTGCTACCTTCTCATCATTATACTTAATCAACATTTTTATGTACATATTACCAAACACATCGACCGACCCAGCACCTTCCGACACTTCATTGAGTGGAGCGGAGTACGCATCCCTGCGAGCGGAAGTAACAACGTTAAAGGCGGATGTGAATAGGCTGCTAGACTTGGTAGGGAAACTCACTACCTCTATTCAGGCTGGCAACACCACCAGCTCTCCACAACGAGAGGTAAATGCTTCGACTACCCCTCCATTTTTAGCCGAACGGGTAGAACTTAACAGCATGGGTGATATACCCAACGGACAACCGCCAGGCTGTAACAACAACCTTCAAACAGCCAGGTCAACTACAGGTATCGACATTAAGGATATGGGAGAAAATATATTATCGGAAGTGGATTTTACCTTCGATTTTAGTGTTTTTCATCACAGAAAAGAGAGTGAGAGACTTGGGGCTAAACCAAAAGTACGGGACAGTAACAAAACGTATTCAAAGGTGACTAAGAAGAACGCCAATAAAATAGACACAGGTACTGTGTTTAAAGACTTTGTATTTAGCCCTAACATTGATGTACTTGACAAAGGTAAACACGATAGGAATGTATCCAGGAATGGTAGAGAAAATAATAACAAATTAATGCAAAATTTTTTGAACGATGAATATGTATTTGAAACAGATGGACAGAGTGAATATAGACATGAAACTTTTGCATGTAATGGATTGACAAATAATATGAGAAACAAAATTTTCCTTATGGGCAAAAAGTTAACACAGTTTAAAAGTGTAAAATTAGATAATTTATATCTGGAGAAGTGTATAAATTCTAAAATTGTACCTAAAGGGTTGCGCTTCTTTAAACTGCCCTTAGGGATTGAATATAACAGTACTGTAAAGAATGATTTTAACAAATTGTTTGATGTGTTTGGTAATATGTACATAAAAATGTTGATGAAGTATAATGATGAGAAGGTAGCAAATTTATACAAGGAGTTAGAAGAATTAAATGATGAGATTATTATGGACAATGAATTTGATACATGGCAAGAACTATATTACAAGCAGTTCCAGACAGCCAGTTATAAAATTAAGACAATCTACAACAGGAAACTACACAAAATAAAGAGAGATACTGAACAATATAGGGTAGGCAGAGTATATATCTGGCCACAAGGTAGGAGTGAAGTTAACACTGATCATTTTGAGCACAGTGAACGGAAACGTGGATATTCTAGACAGGATGGTCAAGCAAATTTTCAAGGAGGCAGGTTTTTCCCAGCCCCAAAGAAATTCCAACAAAGGTATTAAATGGGGATAACATGAAAAAGGACATTACACCATGGGATAGTTCTGGTAGTGTTAAGATCGATCAAACATACGATCAGGAACCTATTGTAACTAATACACCCAGTAGTAACCCTAAGATCTATAATTTTAAAGGATTCATGGTATATAACTATACCAGCCTAGAAATAAGGGAAGAATTGTTTTCATTGTTTAGCAAAGGGATGAAATTCATCCCAACAGGACAGTTTAATTTATTCGATACAATAAAAGAAGTAAAATTATACTGTCGTAGAATGAATTTGGCCTTCCATTTTAAAGACACTGATGGATCAAGGACAGGTTATGTAAGTAAATTAGTGAAGAAAAGTACATACATCCCTCCTAACAATATACAGGTGGCTTTGTATGAACAAGCAGTTTGCAGAGATATATACGCGGCTTACAACAGGATTAAGAAAGGAGTAGAACCACAATGTTCATTTCAAGATAATCTGACTAAAAAAGAAAGGAAAATGTTACTTGATGTAATTTCTAACAACGAAGTCAGAATTATGAAACCTGACAAGGGAGGGGGGATCATAGTAACATACACAAGTGAGTATCAACAAAAAATTCATGATATATTATTTGAGTCAGGCAATTATGAAGCTATCTCTAGGAACCAGATCAATATAGGTCATAGACGGATAGATTTGGTTATTGAAGAGTATCTACTGGATAATAGAATTACTGAAGAGCTATATCATTTTGTAAGGAATGAATACCCCATTTTGGCACACATTATAGGTATCCCCAAGATTCATAAAAATTTACAGGAACCCCCATATCGACCTATTATCTCAGGGTCCAAGTCTAAAACTTTTAATTTAGGTGTCACAGTGGATCACTGGACAAAGCACATTTATGATAAAGTTCCACATCTTCTTAAGGATTCGTGGAATCTATTAAATAAGTTGAATCATGACATATGGGACGAAGATATAACATTTATCACGTTAGATGTGAAGGACTTTTTTTCTTGCATACCCAGGGATATAGGTTTAGAATTTTTTAATAAGAGTTTGATGAAATATTCCGGATGCACGTGGGACAAAATACAGCTCATTATGAGCATGATGGAAGTTATTTTGGACCACAATTATATTGAATTTTTAGGGGAAACGTTTAGACAGACAAGGGGAGTTGCAATGGGTGCATCTTGTGCGCCCATATTTGCAAATTTGGTAATGCTCGAATGGGAGAACCAATTTATATTTACCAGTGAATACTTTAAACGTATGTCTATGTACTCACGATTTTTAGATGATATACTAATAGTGTGGAAGGGTGAAACCGAGAGCATTCAGACCTTTATTAATTATATTAATAATACAACTGATTTCTTAAAATTCACCCATACCATAGAGAAAAAGGGAATAGCTTATCTAGATACATTTATTGGTTCTGACAACAAAGGGTTTTTCTCACAACTGTACAGAAAACCTACATTCTCCAACGACTATATTCAGTATGGGAGTTGCCATCCACCCCATATGTTCAAGAATATAGTAAAAGGACAATGTGTGAGGGCAGCTCGGATGTCTTCTACTAGAGACTTTATGGTTAAAGAATTAGAAACAATACAAAAGTTATTTGGAGAAAGAGGATATCCTAGTGATATGGTTACTGATGTCACCAACTATGTAAAAACCCAATGGGGAAAGAAATACAAACCCTTATTAGGGCAAATTGAAATGGAAAAACACCCAAAGGAAATATTTAACAGACGGGTATGTGTAGTTATGTATGATCCATTTGCCAATATTGTTAAGGAAATTCTATTTAGACATTGGCATGTCCTTAACCTTGATGAGGAAGCTATGAATATTATAGGTAAAACTCCTAGTATTACATTTAAAACTGGTTGTAATTTAAAAAGAATGATAGAAAGTAATAACAAAAATACTAAAAGGAAATGTAATAAATTAATGGGTACAAAAAAGTGTGGCATGTGTAAACAATGCCCATTTATCAATGAGCAGCGTACATAAAATTGATGAATAATACACATAGTATATGTACTTTCAAAACTGGAAACGGCAATAGTCAAGGGATAGTTTACTTAGCGACCTGCATCATGTGCGACGCATATTATGTAGGTAAAACTGAAAGAAAATTCAAGACCAGGATTTATGAGCACACCTATAAGATGAAAAAAGGTGATGTAAAAAATGCCTTGAGTAAACATATCACAGTGAATGGTAAGGAACATGGGTTCAAGTTTGCCATTTTGGATCAAGTAGTGAGCGATGGGGAGTGGAAATTGGAAAGCTAAATTAGGTGCTATGGAAAGTAGATGGCAAATACTTTTAGATGCAACCACGCATCCTGGAATTAACGATTACATCAGTATTAAGCCTTTTTTGATCTTGGGATGCCCATGAGTTTTAAGTACACACTTTTAGGTATCTCCTACATTAGCACTATTAGCTCCACTTTGGCAGTCACCCTCATCAACACTTCTTTCCCAGACCATAAGTTGTCATCTTTTTTATGCAATTTTTTATGTAGTTCTTTATGTATTTTATACTCATTTGAGTATACCTCGTTATTTTTATTCCCTTTTCATTTTCCTTTGGTGTTTTTTCATATAGCTATACACACAGTTTGTACAACCTTATTTATTTAGTGACAGACATGTGTGTTTCAACAATATATGTTAAAGGTACATTTAGATTAATGGACACATTATCCGTGTACAGAATTTAGTGTAATTAGGTAGGATATGTTATGATATAGGTTCAACCATTACGAAAGGTTCATTTGATAGCTTAGTATGTAGACATCTATTAGGGATTATGTATTTTAACATTTTAAAATTTTAAATACATTTATTGTGTGGTATTATACAATCTGTAACATTTGTTATATATATACCTTTGTATGAATATTAATGTAAAGTACATTTTGATAGAAAAGTGTTTTGGAGAAATGTACACTTAATTAACAATTAAGGTTTTGGCGCCAAAAAGTTGGCTATTTAAACTGATGAGTTTGAGAAAACATGGTTCTGAAGAAATCTGCACTTGTCAGATGAAAGCGCTAAACCATCTGTTTGTAACAACTTGTTTTTAGTATTCTTTCAGTGCACTATACAGTGTCGTATTGCACTGTTTTGGATTATTCATCTTTGTGGTTTGTGGAATAAACTGAAGCATATTTGCTTTAAGACAGATGATTATCAACAATTCACCCTGAAGGTAAAAGATTTGGAAAATTACATTTATAAATATAAACATCTCAACTGGCAGAGACAACACCTGGAAGCCTGTCTTCATTTTAATGTAATTCTGGTGGGTATGAAGGTTTTATGTATGCCCATGTATGGGGAAACCCACCCTGAGCTACTGAAGCAATGGCAGCAGTTAAATTTAGAACTAAGTTGGAAGTACATAGAATTAATCATTGACTCCTTTGACCTCATTGAACAGAGTTT